>NW_026648393.1:0-92897 GCF_030028045.1 Hippopotamus amphibius kiboko | reverse complement strand
GGGAAGATCTCTGCAGGGGACAGGACAGAGGTTCATTAGGTGTGAGAGTGTCTGTGTTTGTTGTGGGCGGGGTCTGGGGTCAGGACAGGTACCTTCGCAGATGGTGGTGTTTTGTTTATTCTGGAATCCGGGTTTGGGCACCCAGCCTTGGCGGCAGTCACACGTGTATGAACCCCTAGTGTTGGCGCACAAGGTGGAGCTGTGACACTGATGCTGCCCGGAGCTGCACTCGTCCACATCTGGGGACACGAAGAAGGGGGTCAGGCTCTATCGCAGCCCTGATGAGGCCCCTCTCCTCACGGTGCCCCGCCCCCTTTCCCATTTAGTGCCCCCTCCCCCGCCCAGGAGGGGGTGCTGCCTGGTGATCGCACATCCTCCGCGGGTGGACTCTGAGGTTATTTATGGGAAGTGTGCAGAGTTCTGACACACAGCATGTGAGCCCCTTCCAGGCTGGGAAAATACTGCAGTGTCTTCATCTCACTTAATAATTAGCTGCTGCCTGGAGTCCCTGGGAGCTTTCCTCTCAGTGCCCCCAGATCCTTCCCCAGGACCCCCAGGTGTTTTCACATTTAGCCTCAAAAGGCTTAACAGCAGGCACAGCGGGGCACACCAGTGTTCAAGCTGTTTGGTTTCTGTGGGTGCCCTGCATATGTGATCAGGTGTTTTGAGTGTGGGTCTCCAGAAGTGTAGCATCTGAGCTCTGAACCTTCGCAGACAGTGTTGTTTGGGCCGTTCGGGGACCCAGGAATGGGCTTCCAGCCAGGGCGGCAGCGGCACTGATAGGTGCCCACGAGGTTGAAGCAGTGGGTGGAGCTGTGGCATGGGTTTCTCCCCGAGGTACATTCATTCACATCTGAGGACAAAACCAGAGGGTCAGGGCCACCCTCTCCACTCACCACACCCATCCTTCCTAGACCTTCTCAAATTTCTTAGCACTTCACACAGAGAACAACTCCCCTCCGCCTGCCACCTGGGCTTTTAGGATACAAATTTGTGATAGCATTTTCTACTCTAAAAATTCCATAAGCTCAGATCGTCCCTGCAAGGTGGACAAAGCAGAATTGTATGTGTGCAAGTGTGATCCCAGACAAAGCTGAGTCCCTTCATGTGTCAGGGTACCTGTGATGGATTTCTAACAAGGGAGTCTGCAACACTGATAGCTACCCACATATTGATGCTGTGGGTGAGACTGCATGGCCACCTGGTGCTGCATCCCTGCCTTTATTAGAACAGAACCCAAAGGCTCAGCCCTGCCCAGCCCAGGTCTCCCATCTCTTCACTGCCTGCACTGAGGACACACCTTTGCTGAAAGTGCTGCTGCCTCCCCAGTGCCAAACCTTATTATGGCAGCTTCCTTTAAGATGGGGTCAGCAGGGACTACATCCCTATTTTTAAGAAGAAAACTGAGGCAAAGAGGGAAACTGAATCATGGAAGCTAGACTTCCCCATCAAGGCTCATACCCACATTCTCCTTAGCCCTGGACCAAGGTTCCCCCTCTTAGAGGCAGAAGTGACACCTTCCTGTGATTCCATGTGACAGATGAGGAAGGAGTGAGGTCTGGGGAATGTTTGCAGGAGCAGGGACCTCCACAAGGGAACTCCAAGCCCAGGAGGCTCTGCTGCCTCCCTGGTCTATGTCGGGAACTTTCAGGGAGGCGAATCCTTGGATAGGGCCCTGGCGGGCCCTTGGCATTGCAGGAACCTGAGGCTTTTCTCCCTCCTCCTCGGGCTCCAGGAACCACCTGGGCTCCTTCCCCAGCTCCAGGACAGCCTCACACTTTCCACGTCTGCAAGGGGAAGGAGAGAGTGATGGATGCCTACAGCTGTGGACAGCCTTCCGGGCTGGTGGTCAGCCATGTTTCCTGGCATAGAAGCATCCAGAAGGGCCCATTCTCTCCTCCCCGGTGAGTGGGTGCCTTTTCTAATTCACATGGAGGCATCCTATGGGTGAGCACAGTGGCTCGGATGTTCTGTTGTCCAGATGTGGCCAGAAGTGACCCACGTCCTCCCTGCCTGCCAGCTCTAGCTCCCTCAGCCTCCCTGAACAGCATCTAGCTGGGGTGGGGACATCACAGCTGCCTGTTTCCCAGCCTGAGGATTTAGACAAAGGCCTGACTGTGCCTTCCCGGGAGCTGAGTGCAGGGGAAATGCTGTGCTCCCTGAGCAGGGCCCGTCTTGGCTCCCAGTGATGGACTTTATCCTCACTCCCCCAGGGTGCATGCTGCCAGCTGAGATCTTGGATCCTGGTGACCCTGCAGGAAAGCACTCTCCTGTCCATCCATGCTAATTCTGAGACTCCAGCTCCGTGGAGATGGACCAAGAACCACCCCTGAGCCAGGCCCTCAAGGCTCAAGGACGAGGCTTTTGGGCAGTGGCACAGAAAATGAGGATGATGCCAGAGAGGCCAGGGCCACCTGGGCAGTGGGCATCAGGCTGTGCTGGACAGTGGGGCTGATGTCTAGCCAGGCAGCCTTGGGACTGTGAAGATGCCTTTTTCCTATTTCCATGAAGGCATCGGCTGGATTGGCAGGAAGTTGTGAGAATCCCCACTGAGCAAGGCCCGCAATGGGCGAGGGCTGGGTGGCTGGGGCAGGGAGCAGGTGCTCATGGGTGAAGGGTGGCAGGTGTTCTGTCATCTTGGCCCTTGGCCTCCCACCAGGAACATAGACCTGTGGACCCTTCTGAGTGGGGCTCAGCCTTCATCTTCTGTCCCCAAGTGGTCTGGGTCATCGTGGGGCCTGGGCTGATCACTTCAGTAGAGGGTCAGGCCGGGGCAATAGTCACCGATGACAAACTCTCTTGTCATCTGGACCAGATGGGAGCCTCTTTGTTCACCTGATTCTTCCAGTGTGTTGGAGGTTGATGTCACCCTGCTCACCCCCGACACAACGTCCTCCCAAGCCCCAGCCATCACTGCTGCCTCAGGCCTGAGAGCTGGAATTATTGGGGAGGGTCAGAGTGGAGCCCTGAGTGGGGATCTGAGCAGCTGAGAAGTGGGGTCACGGTGCCAGGAGGCATCTTCCCCTGGTAGGTTTTTGGCGAGGGTTAGGACCAGCTGGGGACAGTAGACCTGTCCTTGAATCTCCCTCCTCCCACATTTCTGGACAGGGTCACAGGGTCCACCATGGCCCAGGGGGTCTGAGAGGGTCCCAGTGGGGGCAGGTCTCAATTTTGCAGTCACTGAGCATGGCAAAGGGGACAGATACTGTTCTAGAACACATGGTGCTGTAATCTCATTGAGTATCTTGAATGTCACCCGCTCTTTCCTTTTACACAAATAAGATGCCAGGTGCAGGGGGCATGCTCCAAACATCTGGAAGTGACCTTCTACAAGCTGTTCTGAGCCTTGGGCTTCACAGAGGGTCGGGAGACTAGGTAGGTACACAGGACAGCCCTCTGATGTCTGGAGAAAGTGGAACGAGGTACCCAGGGAGCAGCTCAGATCTCCTGCACATAGCAGACCCCAAGGCCAGGACATAGGTGGACATGTCCTTGGGTGCACTGAAGACTGGAATGCCAAAGTGCGGGGTGCACTGACAGTTCAGCTGAGTCCATCATGAAGCTAGCTCTTCAGGTTGCAGGCTTGGGTCCAAACGAGCAAGCTGCTCCCTTCCTGTCACCAACCTTGAGGCCCATTGGGGTCCCCTCCCACCTCAATCTTGGTCATCCATGTCTCTGTAGGGGCCTGCAGCAGTGGGTGGGTGGCACCCCCAGTCCAGGCACACAGAGTAGGATCCATGACCACCATGTGCAGTTGTACAGGTTGCTCACTGCACAAGAGTGCCTGGCTAAGGAGGCAAATGGCGAGAGGAAAACCGGCTCATTCTCCATTCTCCAAACACACAGTTCACAAGGAGACAGGTACCTTTTCCCATTCACATGAATGCTCTGTATTCTGGCCAGGCCACATGTTTCAAGTACAGCATCCACCCTCAGAAGCCCCTATGGGCCAGCAGTGCCTCCATATAGATGCACGTCCTCTCTTCCATCCCACCAGGGAGGCACTGCAGCCCTCTCTCTTTGTGCTAGGAGGGAAGGAGTTGGGACCAAATTTGTGGGCTCTTCTCTCTGCAGCAAGGTAGGCCTGTGGATGCCCCTCAAAGTCCTCTGCACCATGGGCTCAGCCTCCTCCTCCCCTCCCACCTTTGCTCTCCTCCTCTCCCTATCCTCAGTTTTCAGTTCTAACCCCCTCTCTGGAGTCGTGGCTCCCATCTGCCCCATCTGCTCCTTCCCCTTCCTGCCTGATCCCCCTGGAAAGAGGGCAAAGCCTGATGACGTGTGGAGGCCAGGCTCCTCCTGGGGCCCTGGTGAGTGAATGGGCCAGGACAACTGCTCTCTGAGCACTCACCCTGAGGCACAGCTCCCAGGGTTGCCCATCCAAGGGAGGGTGCGTTAGATCATACTGATTATAATTTTAAAACCAAAGCTATCACTGCTTTGTGCTTTGTGACCTCAGGTACCTTCCCAGCAATTCTATGAGGTAAGTGCCACTGTCACCCCCTTTTTATACATGGGTAAACTGGGGCACAGAGAGGTGAAGTAATTTGTCCAAGATCACACAGTTAATAAAAGGCAAACCTAGTTTTGTTTTTATCTGTAAACGATAGGGACTCTTAAAAAAGAAAACATAAAATCACAATAGTATTATCACATCTCACTTGTTAACAGTGATTTCTGAATACATATCCTGGCCAGTGTCACACACTCAGCTATCAGATGGCAAAGCCAGGATTTGGGTCCCTGAATCATGCCTGCCTCTCTGTGCAGGTGGGACAGGAACAGGTACCCCTGTCCCAGTTCAGACCTGGGTGCTACACCTGTAACCAATGCCCTGACCCCTGGATGCTGCAGGAATGACTCAGCATTTAGCTCACCACAAACCTCATGGATGGAGAGGTGGAAGACGCAGGGTCATTCTTACCTTGACACGTGTTCTCACTCGCGTTCCTGAACGTTGTTGCCCCAGAAATAAGCTCATATCCTTTGATGCACGTGCAGTGGTAGCCCCCTTCCGTGTTCTGGCAGTCTGCGAATTTTCCACAGGACACTTGCAAGGGTGGTCCACACTCATTGATGTCTGGAACACAGCAGAGCAAAGGGTCACCTCCCAAAGGTATGAGTTCCCTCAGGGCAGATATCCCCATCCCCTACCCGACTCCCCAGCATCAGGACTGTTGCTTAATCTAAGTCTTTCTGGAAAGAATTAGACTCTTAGGCAGTACTGCTGAGGCTGGGCTGTGGCTGGAGCAAGCCATTCCTGAAGCTTGTGCAATCAGCTCTGCTCTTCTTGACCCTCTGGCTGGCACCCCAGATTGGGGCACAGTGGGAGGGGTAGATGTGGGAGGGTGGGTGGCAGCTCTGTATCCCCCTCTTCAGTCCTGAAAGGACAAACTGTGGCACAGCCTCCAGACGCCTGGAGACCCAGCTCCTCTCCAGGAAGCCAAGTTTATTCAAGTTTATTCAAGGCTCAAGGACGAGGCTTTTGGGCAGTGGCACAGAAAATGAGGATGATGCCAGAGAGGCCAGGGCCACCTGGGCAGTGGGCATCAGGCTGTGCTGGACAGTGGGGCTGATGTCTGGCCAGGCAGCCTTGGGACTGTGAAGATGCCTTTTTCCTATTTCCATGAAGGCATCGGCTGGATTGGCAGGAAGTTGTGAGAATCCCCACTGAGCAAGGCCCGCAATGGGCGAGGGCTGGGTGGCTGGGGCAGGGAGCAGGTGCTCATGGGTGAAGGGTGGCAGGTGTTCTGTCATCTTGGCCCTTGGCCTCCCACCAGGAACATAGACCTGTGGACCCTTCTGAGTGGGGCTCAGCCTTCATCTTCTGTCCCCAAGTGGTCTGGGTCATCGTGGGGCCTGGGCTGATCACTTCAGTAGAGGGTCAGGCCGGGGCAATAGTCACCGATGACAAACTCTCTTGTCATCTGGACCAGATGGGAGCCTCTTTGTTCACCTGATTCTTCCAGTGTGTTGGAGGTTGATGTCACCCTGCTCACCCCCGACACAACGTCCTCCCAAGCCCCAGCCATCACTGCTGCCTCAGGCCTGAGAGCTGGAATTATTGGGGAGGGTCAGAGTGGAGCCCTGAGTGGGGATCTGAGCAGCTGAGAAGTGGGGTCACGGTGCCAGGAGGCATCTTCCCCTGGTAGGTTTTTGGCGAGGGTTAGGACCAGCTGGGGACAGTAGACCTGTCCTTGAATCTCCCTCCTCCCACATTTCTGGACAGGGTCACAGGGTCCACCATGGCCCAGGGGGTCTGAGAGGGTCCCAGTGGGGGCAGGTCTCAATTTTGCAGTCACTGAGCATGGCAAAGGGGACAGATACTGTTCTAGAACACATGGTGCTGTAATCTCATTGAGTATCTTGAATGTCACCCGCTCTTTCCTTTTACACAAATAAGATGCCAGGTGCAGGGGGCATGCTCCAAACATCTGGAAGTGACCTTCTACAAGCTGTTCTGAGCCTTGGGCTTCACAGAGGGTCGGGAGACTAGGTAGGTACACAGGACAGCCCTCTGATGTCTGGAGAAAGTGGAACGAGGTACCCAGGGAGCAGCTCAGATCTCCTGCACATAGCAGACCCCAAGGCCAGGACATAGGTGGACATGTCCTTGGGTGCACTGAAGACTGGAATGCCAAAGTGCGGGGTGCACTGACAGTTCAGCTGAGTCCATCATGAAGCTAGCTCTTCAGGTTGCAGGCTTGGGTCCAAACGAGCAAGCTGCTCCCTTCCTGTCACCAACCTTGAGGCCCATTGGGGTCCCCTCCCACCTCAATCTTGGTCATCCATGTCTCTGTAGGGGCCTGCAGCAGTGGGTGGGTGGCACCCCCAGTCCAGGCACACAGAGTAGGATCCATGACCACCATGTGCAGTTGTACAGGTTGCTCACTGCACAAGAGTGCCTGGCCAAGGAGGCAAATGGCGAGAGGAAAACCGGCTCATTCTCCATTCTCCAAACACACAGTTCACAAGGAGACAGGCACCTTTTCCCATTCACATGAATGCTCTGTATTCTGGCCAGGCCACATGTTTCAAGTACAGCATCCACCCTCAGAGGCCCCTATGGGCCAGCAGTGCCTCCATATAGATGCACGTCCTCTCTTCCATCCCACCAGGGAGGCACTGCAGCCCTCTCTCTTTGTGCTAGGAGGGAAGGAGTTGGGACCAAATTTGTGGGCTCTTCTCTCTGCAGCAAGGTAGGCCTGTGGATGCCCCTCAAAGTCCTCTGCACCATGGGCTTAGCCTCCTCCTCCCCTCCTACCTTTGCTCTCCTCCTCTCCCTATCCTCAGTTTTCAGTTCTAACCCCCTCTCTGGAGTCGTGGCTCCCATCTGCCCCATCTGCTCCTTCCCCTTCCTGCCTGATCCCCCTGGAAAGAGGGCAAAGCCTGATGACGTGTGGAGGCCAGGCTCCTCCTGGGGCCCTGGTGAGTGAATGGGCCAGGACAACTGCTCTCTGAGCACTCACCCTGAGGCACAGCTCCCAGGGTTGCCCATCCAAGGGAGGGTGCGTTAGATCATACTGATTATAATTTTAAAACCAAAGCTATCACTGCTTTGTGCTTTGTGACCTCAGGTACCTTCCCAGCAATTCTATGAGGTAAGTGCCACTGTCACCCCCTTTTTATACATGGGTAAACTGGGGCACAGAGAGGTGAAGTAATTTGTCCAAGATCACACAGTTAATAAAAGGCAAACCTAGTTTTGTTTTTATCTGTAAACGATAGGGACTCTTAAAAAAGAAAACATAAAATCACAATAGTATTATCACATCTCACTTGTTAACAGTGATTTCTGAATACATATCCTGGCCAGTGTCACACACTCAGCTATCAGATGGCAAAGCCAGGATTTGGGTCCCTGAATCATGCCTGCCTCTCTGTGCAGGTGGGACAGGAACAGGTACCCCTGTCCCAGTTCAGACCTGGGTGCTACACCTGTAACCAATGCCCTGACCCCTGGATGCTGCAGGAATGACTCAGCATTTAGCTCACCACAAACCTCATGGATGGAGAGGTGGAAGACGCAGGGTCATTCTTACCTTGACACGTGTTCTCACTCGCGTTCCTGAACGTTGTTGCCCCAGAAATAAGCTCATATCCTTTGATGCACGTGCAGTGGTAGCCCCCTTCCGTGTTCTGGCAGTCTGCGAATTTTCCACAGGACACTTGCAAGGGTGGTCCACACTCATTGATGTCTGGAACACAGCAGAGCAAAGGGTCACCTCCCAAAGGTATGAGTTCCCTCAGGGCAGATATCCCCATCCCCTACCCGACTCCCCAGCATCAGGACTGTTGCTTAATCTAAGTCTTTCTGGAAAGAATTAGACTCTTAGGCAGTACTGCTGAGGCTGGGCTGTGGCTGGAGCAAGCCATTCCTGAAGCTTGTGCAATCAGCTCTGCTCTTCTTGACCCTCTGGCTGGCACCCCAGATTGGGGCACAGTGGGAGGGGTAGATGTGGGAGGGTGGGTGGCAGCTCTGTATCCCCCTCTTCAGTCCTGAAAGGACAAACTGTGGCACAGCCTCCAGACGCCTGGAGACCCAGCTCCTCTCCAGGAAGCCAAGTTTATTCAAGTTTATTCAAGGCTCAAGGACGAGGCTTTTGGGCAGTGGCACAGAAAATGAGGATGATGCCAGAGAGGCCAGGGCCACCTGGGCAGTGGGCATCAGGCTGTGCTGGACAGTGGGGCTGATGTCTGGCCAGGCAGCCTTGGGACTGTGAAGATGCCTTTTTCCTATTTCCATGAAGGCATCGGCTGGATTGGCAGGAAGTTGTGAGAATCCCCACTGAGCAAGGCCCGCAATGGGCGAGGGCTGGGTGGCTGGGGCAGGGAGCAGGTGCTCATGGGTGAAGGGTGGCAGGTGTTCTGTCATCTTGGCCCTTGGCCTCCCACCAGGAACATAGACCTGTGGACCCTTCTGAGTGGGGCTCAGCCTTCATCTTCTGTCCCCAAGTGGTCTGGGTCATCGTGGGGCCTGGGCTGATCACTTCAGTAGAGGGTCAGGCCGGGGCAATAGTCACCGATGACAAACTCTCTTGTCATCTGGACCAGATGGGAGCCTCTTTGTTCACCTGATTCTTCCAGTGTGTTGGAGGTTGATGTCACCCTGCTCACCCCCGACACAACGTCCTCCCAAGCCCCAGCCATCACTGCTGCCTCAGGCCTGAGAGCTGGAATTATTGGGGAGGGTCAGAGTGGAGCCCTGAGTGGGGATCTGAGCAGCTGAGAAGTGGGGTCACGGTGCCAGGAGGCATCTTCCCCTGGTAGGTTTTTGGCGAGGGTTAGGACCAGCTGGGGACAGTAGACCTGTCCTTGAATCTCCCTCCTCCCACATTTCTGGACAGGGTCACAGGGTCCACCATGGCCCAGGGGGTCTGAGAGGGTCCCAGTGGGGGCAGGTCTCAATTTTGCAGTCACTGAGCATGGCAAAGGGGACAGATACTGTTCTAGAACACATGGTGCTGTAATCTCATTGAGTATCTTGAATGTCACCCGCTCTTTCCTTTTACACAAATAAGATGCCAGGTGCAGGGGGCATGCTCCAAACATCTGGAAGTGACCTTCTACAAGCTGTTCTGAGCCTTGGGCTTCACAGAGGGTCGGGAGACTAGGTAGGTACACAGGACAGCCCTCTGATGTCTGGAGAAAGTGGAACGAGGTACCCAGGGAGCAGCTCAGATCTCCTGCACATAGCAGACCCCAAGGCCAGGACATAGGTGGACATGTCCTTGGGTGCACTGAAGACTGGAATGCCAAAGTGCGGGGTGCACTGACAGTTCAGCTGAGTCCATCATGAAGCTAGCTCTTCAGGTTGCAGGCTTGGGTCCAAACGAGCAAGCTGCTCCCTTCCTGTCACCAACCTTGAGGCCCATTGGGGTCCCCTCCCACCTCAATCTTGGTCATCCATGTCTCTGTAGGGGCCTGCAGCAGTGGGTGGGTGGCACCCCCAGTCCAGGCACACAGAGTAGGATCCATGACCACCATGTGCAGTTGTACAGGTTGCTCACTGCACAAGAGTGCCTGGCCAAGGAGGCAAATGGCGAGAGGAAAACCGGCTCATTCTCCATTCTCCAAACACACAGTTCACAAGGAGACAGGCACCTTTTCCCATTCACATGAATGCTCTGTATTCTGGCCAGGCCACATGTTTCAAGTACAGCATCCACCCTCAGAGGCCCCTATGGGCCAGCAGTGCCTCCATATAGATGCACGTCCTCTCTTCCATCCCACCAGGGAGGCACTGCAGCCCTCTCTCTTTGTGCTAGGAGGGAAGGAGTTGGGACCAAATTTGTGGGCTCTTCTCTCTGCAGCAAGGTAGGCCTGTGGATGCCCCTCAAAGTCCTCTGCACCATGGGCTTAGCCTCCTCCTCCCCTCCTACCTTTGCTCTCCTCCTCTCCCTATCCTCAGTTTTCAGTTCTAACCCCCTCTCTGGAGTCGTGGCTCCCATCTGCCCCATCTGCTCCTTCCCCTTCCTGCCTGATCCCCCTGGAAAGAGGGCAAAGCCTGATGACGTGTGGAGGCCAGGCTCCTCCTGGGGCCCTGGTGAGTGAATGGGCCAGGACAACTGCTCTCTGAGCACTCACCCTGAGGCACAGCTCCCAGGGTTGCCCATCCAAGGGAGGGTGCATTAGATCATACTGATTATAATTTTAAAACCAAAGCTATCACTGCTTTGTGCTTTGTGACCTCAGGTACCTTCCCAGCAATTCTATGAGGTAAGTGCCACTGTCACCCCCTTTTTATACATGGGTAAACTGGGGCACAGAGAGGTGAAGTAATTTGTCCAAGATCACACAGTTAATAAAAGGCAAACCTAGTTTTGTTTTTATCTGTAAACGATAGGGACTCTTAAAAAAGAAAACATAAAATCACAATAGTATTATCACATCTCACTTGTTAACAGTGATTTCTGAATACATATCCTGGCCAGTGTCACACACTCAGCTATCAGATGGCAAAGCCAGGATTTGGGTCCCTGAATCATGCCTGCCTCTCTGTGCAGGTGGGACAGGAACAGGTACCCCTGTCCCAGTTCAGACCTGGGTGCTACACCTGTAACCAATGCCCTGACCCCTGGATGCTGCAGGAATGACTCAGCATTTAGCTCACCACAAACCTCATGGATGGAGAGGTGGAAGACGCAGGGTCATTCTTACCTTGACACGTGTTCTCACTCGCGTTCCTGAACGTTGTTGCCCCAGAAATAAGCTCATATCCTTTGATGCACGTGCAGTGGTAGCCCCCTTCCGTGTTCTGGCAGTCTGCGAATTTTCCACAGGACACTTGCAAGGGTGGTCCACACTCATTGATGTCTGGAACACAGCAGAGCAAAGGGTCACCTCCCAAAGGTATGAGTTCCCTCAGGGCAGATATCCCCATCCCCTACCCGACTCCCCAGCATCAGGACTGTTGCTTAATCTAAGTCTTTCTGGAAAGAATTAGACTCTTAGGCAGTACTGCTGAGGCTGGGCTGTGGCTGGAGCAAGCCATTCCTGAAGCTTGTGCAATCAGCTCTGCTCTTCTTGACCCTCTGGCTGGCACCCCAGATTGGGGCACAGTGGGAGGGGTAGATGTGGGAGGGTGGGTGGCAGCTCTGTATCCCCCTCTTCAGTCCTGAAAGGACAAACTGTGGCACAGCCTCCAGACGCCTGGAGACCCAGCTCCTCTCCAGGAAGCCAAGTTTATTCAAGTTTATTCAAGGCTCAAGGACGAGGCTTTTGGGCAGTGGCACAGAAAATGAGGATGATGCCAGAGAGGCCAGGGCCACCTGGGCAGTGGGCATCAGGCTGTGCTGGACAGTGGGGCTGATGTCTGGCCAGGCAGCCTTGGGACTGTGAAGATGCCTTTTTCCTATTTCCATGAAGGCATCGGCTGGATTGGCAGGAAGTTGTGAGAATCCCCACTGAGCAAGGCCCGCAATGGGCGAGGGCTGGGTGGCTGGGGCAGGGAGCAGGTGCTCATGGGTGAAGGGTGGCAGGTGTTCTGTCATCTTGGCCCTTGGCCTCCCACCAGGAACATAGACCTGTGGACCCTTCTGAGTGGGGCTCAGCCTTCATCTTCTGTCCCCAAGTGGTCTGGGTCATCGTGGGGCCTGGGCTGATCACTTCAGTAGAGGGTCAGGCCGGGGCAATAGTCACCGATGACAAACTCTCTTGTCATCTGGACCAGATGGGAGCCTCTTTGTTCACCTGATTCTTCCAGTGTGTTGGAGGTTGATGTCACCCTGCTCACCCCCGACACAACGTCCTCCCAAGCCCCAGCCATCACTGCTGCCTCAGGCCTGAGAGCTGGAATTATTGGGGAGGGTCAGAGTGGAGCCCTGAGTGGGGATCTGAGCAGCTGAGAAGTGGGGTCACGGTGCCAGGAGGCATCTTCCCCTGGTAGGTTTTTGGCGAGGGTTAGGACCAGCTGGGGACAGTAGACCTGTCCTTGAATCTCCCTCCTCCCACATTTCTGGACAGGGTCACAGGGTCCACCATGGCCCAGGGGGTCTGAGAGGGTCCCAGTGGGGGCAGGTCTCAATTTTGCAGTCACTGAGCATGGCAAAGGGGACAGATACTGTTCTAGAACACATGGTGCTGTAATCTCATTGAGTATCTTGAATGTCACCCGCTCTTTCCTTTTACACAAATAAGATGCCAGGTGCAGGGGGCATGCTCCAAACATCTGGAAGTGACCTTCTACAAGCTGTTCTGAGCCTTGGGCTTCACAGAGGGTCGGGAGACTAGGTAGGTACACAGGACAGCCCTCTGATGTCTGGAGAAAGTGGAACGAGGTACCCAGGGAGCAGCTCAGATCTCCTGCACATAGCAGACCCCAAGGCCAGGACATAGGTGGACATGTCCTTGGGTGCACTGAAGACTGGAATGCCAAAGTGCGGGGTGCACTGACAGTTCAGCTGAGTCCATCATGAAGCTAGCTCTTCAGGTTGCAGGCTTGGGTCCAAACGAGCAAGCTGCTCCCTTCCTGTCACCAACCTTGAGGCCCATTGGGGTCCCCTCCCACCTCAATCTTGGTCATCCATGTCTCTGTAGGGGCCTGCAGCAGTGGGTGGGTGGCACCCCCAGTCCAGGCACACAGAGTAGGATCCATGACCACCATGTGCAGTTGTACAGGTTGCTCACTGCACAAGAGTACCTGGCCAAGGAGGCAAATGGCGAGAGGAAAACCGGCTCATTCTCCATTCTCCAAACACACAGTTCACAAGGAGACAGGCACCTTTTCCCATTCACATGAATGCTCTGTATTCTGGCCAGGCCACATGTTTCAAGTACAGCATCCACCCTCAGAGGCCCCTATGGGCCAGCAGTGCCTCCATATAGATGCACGTCCTCTCTTCCATCCCACCAGGGAGGCACTGCAGCCCTCTCTCTTTGTGCTAGGAGGGAAGGAGTTGGGACCAAATTTGTGGGCTCTTCTCTCTGCAGCAAGGTAGGCCTGTGGATGCCCCTCAAAGTCCTCTGCACCATGGGCTTAGCCTCCTCCTCCCCTCCTACCTTTGCTCTCCTCCTCTCCCTATCCTCAGTTTTCAGTTCTAACCCCCTCTCTGGAGTCGTGGCTCCCATCTGCCCCATCTGCTCCTTCCCCTTCCTGCCTGATCCCCCTGGAAAGAGGGCAAAGCCTGATGACGTGTGGAGGCCAGGCTCCTCCTGGGGCCCTGGTGAGTGAATGGGCCAGGACAACTGCTCTCTGAGCACTCACCCTGAGGCACAGCTCCCAGGGTTGCCCATCCAAGGGAGGGTGCATTAGATCATACTGATTATAATTTTAAAACCAAAGCTATCACTGCTTTGTGCTTTGTGACCTCAGGTACCTTCCCAGCAATTCTATGAGGTAAGTGCCACTGTCACCCCCTTTTTATACATGGGTAAACTGGGGCACAGAGAGGTGAAGTAATTTGTCCAAGATCACACAGTTAATAAAAGGCAAACCTAGTTTTGTTTTTATCTGTAAACGATAGGGACTCTTAAAAAAGAAAACATAAAATCACAATAGTATTATCACATCTCACTTGTTAACAGTGATTTCTGAATACATATCCTGGCCAGTGTCACACACTCAGCTATCAGATGGCAAAGCCAGGATTTGGGTCCCTGAATCATGCCTGCCTCTCTGTGCAGGTGGGACAGGAACAGGTACCCCTGTCCCAGTTCAGACCTGGGTGCTACACCTGTAACCAATGCCCTGACCCCTGGATGCTGCAGGAATGACTCAGCATTTAGCTCACCACAAACCTCATGGATGGAGAGGTGGAAGACGCAGGGTCATTCTTACCTTGACACGTGTTCTCACTCGCGTTCCTGAACGTTGTTGCCCCAGAAATAAGCTCATATCCTTTGATGCACGTGCAGTGGTAGCCCCCTTCCGTGTTCTGGCAGTCTGCGAATTTTCCACAGGACACTTGCAAGGGTGGTCCACACTCATTGATGTCTGGAACACAGCAGAGCAAAGGGTCACCTCCCAAAGGTATGAGTTCCCTCAGGGCAGATATCCCCATCCCCTACCCGACTCCCCAGCATCAGGACTGTTGCTTAATCTAAGTCTTTCTGGAAAGAATTAGACTCTTAGGCAGTACTGCTGAGGCTGGGCTGTGGCTGGAGCAAGCCATTCCTGAAGCTTGTGCAATCAGCTCTGCTCTTCTTGACCCTCTGGCTGGCACCCCAGATTGGGGCACAGTGGGAGGGGTAGATGTGGGAGGGTGGGTGGCAGCTCTGTATCCCCCTCTTCAGTCCTGAAAGGACAAACTGTGGCACAGCCTCCAGACGCCTGGAGACCCAGCTCCTCTCCAGGAAGCCAAGTTTATTCAAGTTTATTCAAGGCTCAAGGACGAGGCTTTTGGGCAGTGGCACAGAAAATGAGGATGATGCCAGAGAGGCCAGGGCCACCTGGGCAGTGGGCATCAGGCTGTGCTGGACAGTGGGGCTGATGTCTGGCCAGGCAGCCTTGGGACTGTGAAGATGCCTTTTTCCTATTTCCATGAAGGCATCGGCTGGATTGGCAGGAAGTTGTGAGAATCCCCACTGAGCAAGGCCCGCAATGGGCGAGGGCTGGGTGGCTGGGGCAGGGAGCAGGTGCTCATGGGTGAAGGGTGGCAGGTGTTCTGTCATCTTGGCCCTTGGCCTCCCACCAGGAACATAGACCTGTGGACCCTTCTGAGTGGGGCTCAGCCTTCATCTTCTGTCCCCAAGTGGTCTGGGTCATCGTGGGGCCTGGGCTGATCACTTCAGTAGAGGGTCAGGCCGGGGCAATAGTCACCGATGACAAACTCTCTTGTCATCTGGACCAGATGGGAGCCTCTTTGTTCACCTGATTCTTCCAGTGTGTTGGAGGTTGATGTCACCCTGCTCACCCCCGACACAACGTCCTCCCAAGCCCCAGCCATCACTGCTGCCTCAGGCCTGAGAGCTGGAATTATTGGGGAGGGTCAGAGTGGAGCCCTGAGTGGGGATCTGAGCAGCTGAGAAGTGGGGTCACGGTGCCAGGAGGCATCTTCCCCTGGTAGGTTTTTGGCAAGGGTTAGGACCAGCTGGGGACAGTAGACCTGTCCTTGAATCTCCCTCCTCCCACATTTCTGGACAGGGTCACAGGGTCCACCATGGCCCAGGGGGTCTGAGAGGGTCCCAGTGGGGGCAGGTCTCAATTTTGCAGTCACTGAGCATGGCAAAGGGGACAGATACTGTTCTAGAACACATGGTGCTGTAATCTCATTGAGTATCTTGAATGTCACCCGCTCTTTCCTTTTACACAAATAAGATGCCAGGTGCAGGGGGCATGCTCCAAACATCTGGAAGTGACCTTCTACAAGCTGTTCTGAGCCTTGGGCTTCACAGAGGGTCGGGAGACTAGGTAGGTACACAGGACAGCCCTCTGATGTCTGGAGAAAGTGGAACGAGGTACCCAGGGAGCAGCTCAGATCTCCTGCACATAGCAGACCCCAAGGCCAGGACATAGGTGGACATGTCCTTGGGTGCACTGAAGACTGGAATGCCAAAGTGCGGGGTGCACTGACAGTTCAGCTGAGTCCATCATGAAGCTAGCTCTTCAGGTTGCAGGCTTGGGTCCAAACGAGCAAGCTGCTCCCTTCCTGTCACCAACCTTGAGGCCCATTGGGGTCCCCTCCCACCTCAATCTTGGTCATCCATGTCTCTGTAGGGGCCTGCAGCAGTGGGTGGGTGGCACCCCCAGTCCAGGCACACAGAGTAGGATCCATGACCACCATGTGCAGTTGTACAGGTTGCTCACTGCACAAGAGTGCCTGGCCAAGGAGGCAAATGGCGAGAGGAAAACCGGCTCATTCTCCATTCTCCAAACACACAGTTCACAAGGAGACAGGTACCTTTTCCCATTCACATGAATGCTCTGTATTCTGGCCAGGCCACATGTTTCAAGTACAGCATCCACCCTCAGAAGCCCCTATGGGCCAGCAGTGCCTCCATATAGATGCACGTCCTCTCTTCCATCCCACCAGGGAGGCACTGCAGCCCTCTCTCTTTGTGCTAGGAGGGAAGGAGTTGGGACCAAATTTGTGGGCTCTTCTCTCTGCAGCAAGGTAGGCCTGTGGATGCCCCTCAAAGTCCTCTGCACCATGGGCTTAACCTCCTCCTCCCCTCCTACCTTTGCTCTCCTCCTCTGCCTATCCTCAGTTTTCAGTTCTAACCCCCTCTCTGGAGTCGTGGCTCTCATCTGCCCCATCTGCTCCTTCCCCTTCCTGCCTGATCCCCCTGGAAAGAGGGCAAAGCCTGATGACGTGTGGAGGCCAGGCTCCTCCTGGGGCCCTGGTGAGTGAATGGGCCAGGACAACTGCTCTCTGAGCACTCACCCTGAGGCACAGCTCCCAGGGTTGCCCATCCAAGGGAGGGTGCGTTAGATCATACTGATTATAATTTTAAAACCAAGGCTATCACTGCTTTGTGCTTTGTGACCTCAGGTACCTTCCCAGCAATTCTATGAGGTAAGTGCCACTGTCACCCCCTTTTTATACATGGGTAAACTGGGGCACAGAGAGGTGAAGTAATTTGTCCAAGATCACACAGTTAATAAAAGGCAAACCTAGTTTTGTTTTTATCTGTAAACGATAGGGACTCTTAAAAAAGAAAACATAAAATCACAATAGTATTATCACATCTCACTTGTTAACAGTGATTTCTGAATACATATCCTGGCCAGTGTCACACACTCAGCTATCAGATGGCAAAGCCAGGATTTGGGTCCCTGAATCATGCCTGCCTCTCTGTGCAGGTGGGACAGGAACAGGTACACCTGTCCCAGTTCAGACCTGGGTGCTACACCTGTAACCAACGCCCTGACCCCTGGATGCTGCAGGAATGACTCAGCATTTAGCTCACCACAAACCTCATGGATGAAGAGGTGGAAGATGCAGGGTCATTCTTACCTTGACACGTGTTCTCACTCGCATTGCTGAACGTTTGTGCCCCAGAAATAAGCTCATATCCTTTGATGCACATGCAGTGGTAGCCCCCTTCCGTGTTCTGGCAGTCTGCAAATTTTCCACAGGACACTTGCAAGGGTGGTCCACACTCATTGATGTCTGGAACACAGCAGAGCAAAGGGTCACCTCCCAAAGGTATGAGTTCCCTCAGGGCAGATATCCCCATCCCCTACCCGACTCCCCAGCATCAGGACTGTTGCTTAATCTAAGTCTTTCTGGAAAGAATTAGACTCTTAGGCAGTACTGCTGAGGCTGGGCTGTGGCTGGAGCAAGCCATTCCTGAAGCTTGTGCAATCAGCTCTGCTCTTCTTGACCCTCTGGCTGGCACCCCAGATTGGGGCACAGTGGGAGGGGTAGATGTGGGAGGGTGGGTGGCAGCTCTGTATCCCCCTCTTCAGTCCTGAAAGGACAAACTGTGGCACAGCCTCCAGACTCCTGGAGACCCAGCTCCTCTCCAGGAAGCCAAGTTTATTCACGTCTTATCTCTCCACCTTATATCTTCTCTTTTTTCTGTCCACAATGACAGTTCTGAGGACAAAGGCTGAGGCCCTAAACAAACACCCATGTCCCCCCACAGGCACAGAACTGGACCCCACAATCTCCACTTGTCCTTCCACCACCCCCAAGCCTCTGTACCTTCACAAAGCTCCAAGGGGTTGGTGAGATTCTCCCCAGATGAAGAACTGAATCCCGGAGCACAGTGGCAGGCAGTGCCATTGACACATGAGGAGTTCGCAGGGCACCACTGAGCACAGGCTGTGGGGACAGACATGGGGATGGAGACATCCATTCCTTTCCTCCAAGGAATGAAGGAAACCAGCTGCCAGCTGGGGGTCCAAGGGCAGAGGAAGGGAGGGAGAGTGGGAGGGAGGGATGGAGGGAGGGGGAGAGATGACTGCCATCAAAAGAGGAAGAGCTCAGAATATTCTCAACATTTGGGATATAAGAAATAACTTCTCTTATTCCCAGAGAACCATTTCTAAACCTCACTTTTCTTTTTTCTGTCCATGATGACAGTTCTGAGGACAAAGGCTGAGGCCCTCAACCAATACCCATGTCCCCCCTCAGGCACTTGACCTGACCCCACAATCTCCACTTGTCCTTCCACCACCTCCAAGCCTCTGTACCATCACAAAGCTCCAAGGGGTTGGTGAAGATCTCCCCAGATGAAGAACTGAATCCCGGAGCACAGCGGCAGGCAGTACCATTGACACATGAGGAGTTCGCAGGGCACCACCGAGCACAGGCTGTGGAGGACAGATGTGGAGATAGAGACCATGGTCAGAAGGTCCAAGGAATGAAGGAAACCAGCAGCCAGCTGGGGCTCCAAGGGCAGAGGAAGGGAAGGAGCGTGGGAGGGAGGGATGGAGGGAGGGGGAGAGATGACTGCCATCAAAAGAGGAAGAGCTCAGAATATTCTCAACATTTGGGATATAAGAAACAACTTCTCTTATTCCCAGAGAACCATTTCTAAACCTCACTTGAAAATAAGCCGCCTTCTCCCACTTGTTGGTGAGAGGACCCAGATCCTGGCATGCACTCCCCGCCTTCCCCAGACTCACGTTTACTCTTCTGGGTTACAGGTCCCATTGGAAACAGCAGCAGCACCAAGAGTCCTGGCGCAGAAAGACAGAGATGACAAAGAGAGGAAGGTGGAGCTCCAGTTGCAAACCATTTCCTCATGGCCATCGCCTGCTGGGGAGGTGGCTGTGGCCCTGCAGCCCACCACTTTCCAGCAGCATCCCCAAGGTTCCTATGCTTTGCCCACAATCCAGGACTCTGCCTTTCCCTCCCATCTCCCAGGACTCCTCAAGGAATCGGTCATTGACAGGCATAGCCCTCCTGCAACCTCAGGTGCTACATGTAAGTGGACATATCTTAGAAACTCCAACCTCTCCCAAAGGAGGCAGGACATTTGAAGGAGAAAGTCCTCAGACTGGTGTGACTGCCTATATTCAGGTTCTTTGTTCTCTGCCAATGGCAGAAATCTACTTCAAGGATTTCTCTCCAGGATCATTCCTCCCTATGAAGGTACATGTTTCAGGGCATACAAGAAGAGGATGGGTATTGGAGTCAGAAAGCCCCAAGTTTGAGCCCTAGCTCTCAATGATGTCAGCAGGGCATCGAGCTCTGGAATCAGGAGAGGGGGCATTGAGAATAGATGAGATATGGGAACAAAGGAACCTGTAGGTAGAGCCACTATCCCCTGGTTAAGTGCCTCTCTAGGTTCACCACCCATGGCTTCTATGGTTCCCTCCAAATGAGCTCCTGGTCCTCCTATAGTGCACTGAGGGCACAGCTATTCCCCTTGATCTTCAGTCCTTCCCTAAGGAATAAGTCAGTGACAGCAGAAGGCTTGTGATATGAAACCATTGTGGGTGCAAAGGGAAATCTACCCTATAGGCAATACCCAGTCTACCCAACCAGGTGAGCTGATGAACCCTATGAAAATTTTTTCACATCTGTGTACCTTTACACGATCTTTCTTCTCAGGCAAAGGAAAACCAATTTCCTCTTCCATTTCAACATTGTGTTATGTGACAGAGGACCCTGGTGGAGAATGCATTTGGAGACATGCCCAAGTCTGCCTCCAAACTTCCACTTGGTGGCCATGCGTCTTTGGAAATGCCACCTATCATTTGAACCACAATTTCCCCCAATGCAAAATGAATACAATGATAATAATAGGATGAGCTTTATTATGGTTATAGATAACTAAAGACTAACAAAGGGTTAGGATAGTACTTGGCACAGAACAAACAGGCAACACATGTCTGCCAAAGGGAAAGAAAGAGTAAAAGAAGAAAATGAAGCTTTTCCAGTAAGTGGCCTGAGGAGACCTCTAAAACTGGCTCACTAATCACTGGACCCAGAACACCCCACAAAATCTTGCAAATCAAGAGGTTCAAATCTTCATGTTGACTCTAAGAGCACTTGTGAAACTGCCCAGGTCATTAAGAGTATGCATATTCGAAAAGCTACAAAGTATGGGAAAGATGTCACTTTAAAGAAGCAACGTGTGCCATTCCTTCATTACAATGGTGGAGCTGGTAGGTGTGCCCAGGCCAAACAGTGGGGCTGGATGCAGGGTCTGTGGCTCAAAAAGAGTACTGAAGTCTTACAGCACATACGCAAAAATGCAGAGAGTAATGCTGAACTTAAGGGCTTAGATGTAGATTCTCTGGTCCTTGAGCACATCCAGGTGAACACAGCCCCCAAGATGCAGCTCAGGATGTTCAGAGCTCACGGTCGGATCAACCCATACATGAGCTCTCCCTGCCACATTGAGATGATCCTTACTGAAAAAGAACAGATTTTCCCTAAAGCAGAAAAGGAGGTTTTGCAGAAGAAAAAGATATCCCAGAAGAAACTGAAGAAACAAAAACTTACAGCCCAGGAATAAATGCTGAAAAAAATGCAAATAAAAGTAAAAGGAAAGAAAGGAAGGAAGGAAGGAAGGAAGGAAGGAAGGAAGGAAGGAAGGGAGGGAAAAGAAAAGAAAAGAAAAAAGAAAAGGAAAGGAAAGGAAAGGAAAAGAAAAGAAAATGCAGAGCAGTGATTCTCTCCTGTTCCTCTAGTAACTTCCCATTTCTTTCCCATTAACTGAGACATACTTGTGTCTGGATCAGACTCTGGGGTCAGGCAGAATTACATACTCACCTTGGTTCTCTCAGGGTCAGAGTCCCAGACTTCTATTATTCCCTCTTTACCCATAAAACACTCCTTTTCTCTTAGGTCTCTGTCCAGTGATAAAGAGAGCCAGGCTCCAGGGCCAGACCGCCTGAATCCAAAACCCAGCATGGAGCTGCCCCTTGGGAGAGCTGTTCAGGCATTTCATGCCTCAGGTGCTGTATCAACTATGCCTCTTCAGTGTTCTAAAGTGTGGCATCTAAAGCAGGATCAAATGAGTCCTAATGTCCCACGTGTATGAACAAAGTTGTTTATTCTTCTGAGTATATTGTACATGCACACCTAAAAGTGTAAATATCTTGAAGAAACTAACTTTGCTATTCATTTCTTTTAACTGTCCACAGCAACTCGTACATTACACCCTCCAAAATGTGCCCAGTTTTTACAAAAATCATATTCCACAGATGAAAAGAAATGTGGCTATTTTCATAAAAACCAAGAAATAAATTACAACCAAGGAGGACAACATATAAGAAACACCTAACCTACTAGGGAACAGGTGTAATCCTAAGCATTGAAGGAAATAAAGACTAATCAGAATTAAGCTGACCTCACTGATACTGGTTTTTAATAATTCACTGTTATTGTACTTCAAATTATATGATCTTGCATCCCCATCCCTGGGTGTGTATATTCAGAGAAAACCATAATTTGAAATGATGCATGCACCCCAATGTTCATTGCAGTACTATATACAATAGCCAGGACATGGAAACAACCTAAATGTTCATCAACAAAGGAATGGATAAAGAAGATGTGCTACATATATACAATGGAATATTACTCAGCCATAAAAAAGAATGAAATAATCCCATTTGAAGCAACATGGATGGACCTGGGGATTGTCATACTGAGTGAAGTACGTCAGAGAAAAACAAATATCATATGATATCTCTTCTATGTGGAATCTAGAAAAATGATACAGATGAACTTATTTGCAAAGCAGAAATAGAGACACAGATGGGGCATGGGATGAACTGGGAAATTGGGATTGCCATATATACACTACTATGTATAAAATAGATAACTAATGAGAACCTACAGTTTAACACCGGGAACCCTACTCAATGCTCTGTGGTAACTTAACTGGGAAGGAAATCGAAAAGAAAAAATGGATATAAATACATTGTCTATATATATGTATAGCTGATTCACTTTCCTGTATAGCTGAAACTAATGCAACATTGTAAAGCAATAATACTCCAATAGAAATTACCTAGAAAAAGGAAAACCCAACCTACTAGGGAACAGGTGTTATCCTAAGCATTGAAGGAAATAAAGAATGATCAAAATTAGGCTGACCTCATCGATACTGGGTTATTATACTGTTATTGTGCTTCCAATCACTCCATGACCCATACAAAGCCCAAAACCAAAGGACAGGTTTTTCTTAGTGCATTAGAGTTTTTAGAGAGTTTGGCTGTGCACCTGTCTGAAAAAACTAGTACAGATGGCGTGATGGTTAATTTTATGATTCAATGTGGCTCAGCCACAGGACCCAGATATTTGGTCCAACACTAGCCTAGATGTTGCTGTGAAGGTGTTTAGATGAGTTAACATTTAAGTCAGGAGACTTTCAATAAAGCGTATTACCCTCCATAATCTGGGTGGGCCTCATCCAATCAGTTGAAAGCCTCACAGGAAAAACATTGACATCCTTCAAGAAGGAGAAAATTCTACTTCCAGAGGCCCTCAGACTTGATGCAACAACAAGTCGTCCTGGGTTTCCAGCCTGAACCCCTGTCCTGCAGATTTTGGACTTTCCAACCTCCATAATCTCATGAACCATTTCCTTAAATAAATCCCTTTCTCTCCCTCTCTATGTACCTCCTCTTGGTTTTGTTGCTCTTGAGAACCTGGACTAACACAGGTGGCAAAATGAGACATCTATGTTAAATCCTCAAGTTTCCCTAGGAATAAGTTTCACCAAATTTCTCCTTTGAGTACTTAATATATTTGAGTAAATACCCTTCTTGAAATTTCTCCTCTGCTCTCCCTTGTAGAGATAGTGGGAAACCCAGAAATAAAGCAAAAGCCAGAAGTAAAGCAAAGAACAGAGAAAATTCTCAAAACTGGATAAATAGTCCCAGATAGCTTTAGCTGCCTATCGCCATTGTTATAATTCTACATACCTGGCAGAAAACTTAAATATCCATTTCTCATGGTGCAGAGACCAACAAGCCCAGCCATGCAGGATGCCTTATCTTGGTCCGTGTGTGTTGAAAGGACTTCTAGTTTTCAGTGCAACTTGTGCTTTACGTGACCTGAAAGGAAACTGCTGCTCTGGGTGATTTCTTTCCCATCTTCTGCCTGATGATTACGTCTCTGAAATTTCTAATTCTAAGTATTTGCATGGCATTACTAGCATTTGTACTGCAAGCTTCCTAAAAGGTGGTTCTTATACACTTTTTATATAGGAAGACCTCCTATATCAAATACAAAGAATCATTCTATTGGTCTTTTTGGCCCTATGAGGACCTTGGCTCAGAGTGACTAGAACAATCTATTTACTATATATTAACAGATTTCTTAATTTTTAAGTTGTTATTTTCAAATGTAGTTTCAGAGGAAGTTGCAAAACAATACCAAGAAGTCCTGAGAAAGCTTCAGCCATTTTCCTGCAAACATGACATTTTTATGTAATGATTAGTCTGTATGTGTAGATTCCTGTAACTGTTACTGCAATCAAGATACATAAATATTCCATCACCTTGAAGGTCTCCCTCCTGCCACCCCAACATCCCTAAACACTGGGATTTTTGCTCTTCAGGAATCAACATGGTCTGAGATTCATATTTGCTGACAAAAGAAAATATTCCTGATATATTTTCAAATATAGGAAAAACATACCCCTCAAATTTTCCAGGAGTCTGTGTAGTGGAATTATGGCAATTGTCCTTTTCTGCATTTTTTACCTATGTTTTGTTTTCTGCATGGCTATCTGTATTAGTCTGCTAGGGCTGCCACACCAGAATAGTATATAGACAGTGGCTTAAACGGCAGAAATTTATTTTCTCACAGTTCTGGCGGCTAGATGTCCAAGATCAAGGTCCGCAGGGTTGGTTTCTTTTTTTTTCTTTTTAACTGAGAATGGAGTTTTTTAATATTTATTTCTTTTGGGGGGGGTTGCGGGGTGCGTCAGGTCTTAGCTGTGGCATGTGTGATCTTTGTTCTTCGTTGAGGCACATAGGATCTTTCATTGAGGTGTGTGGGCTTCTCTCTAGTTGTGGTCTGTAGGTTTTCTCTCTCTAGTTGTGGTGCACTTGCTCTCTGTAGTTGCGGTGCCAGACCTCTGGAGCACATGGGTTCTGTAGTTGAGGTGCGTGAGCTCAGTAGTTGTGGTGCACGGACTTCGTTGCCCCAAAGCATGTGGGGTCTTAGTTCCCCACCAAGCGTTCAAACCCACGATCCCTGCATTGGAATGCAGATTCATTACCACTGGACCACCAGGGAAGTTTCAGGGGTGGTTTATGATGAAAGCTCTCTTCCGGCTTGAACAAGGTCCCCTTCTCACTCTGTCCTCATATGACCCTTTCCTCTCTATGTGGAAAGAGAGAGATCACTGGTGTCTGGTGGCCTCTACTTCTACAGCTTGAGCTCTTCACTCTACATCTCTTGGCAGCACCACTGCCCCTTTCACTTCACTCTTCCTTTGGCCTGTGTTCCCTTGACAAAGTGCTTCTGTGCTGCTCCCTAACTCTGCAGGTGCCCCACAATCTCTGATGTGGCTGTCCACCACCCTCAAGCCTCTGAGGCTTCACAGCCCATCGTGGGATTGATAAAGGTCTCCCCATATGGAGATATGAATCCAGGATAACAGCGACAGGCAGAAGCACCAAAGCATGTGGAGTAAGAAGGGCACCTCCAATCACAGCACACTGTGGACATGGAGACCATGGTCAGAAGCCGCAAGGAAGGGAGGATGCCAGCTGCCAGCAAGGGACCAGAGAATGGAGGAGGGGAGGGATGGCTGCTGTCAAAAAAGGAAGAGCTCAGGAAACCCTGGGCATCTGGGGAGAAAGAAATCATTTCTCTGAACCCTGGAGGAAGAGTATTTCTGAGGGTCAATTTGCAGAATAAGCCTCCTCTCCCTACACTCCCTTGTTGGTGAAGGAACACAGATGCTGGTATGCAATCCCCAGCTTCCATCCCTAATGGGCTGGCTGGGCAGACTCACCTCCAGGGTTCAGGGCTACAATTCCCATTGGCAACATCAGCAGCACAGAAAGTCCTGGGGCAGAAAGACGGGGTGACAGAAAGGAGAGTAGAGCCCCAATTTCAACCTCTGTCCCCAGGGCCACTGCCTCTCCACTAGGTAACTCTTGTCCTGCAGCCCACAGCTTTCCAGCAGGATCCTGGAGGCTCCCTGCACCAGGCTCCTGCCCTTTTCATGGAAACTTTCCCCTCCAGCTCCTGGGATTCCCCAAGGCAGCAATCACCAACAGTCATGGCCCTCCTGGAACCTCATGTCTACAGGTAAGCCAGAATATAGGCAGACAGCTGATGACAGGGACAGATCTTAGAATCTGCAATCTCTCCCAGTGGAGAGGATAAATCTCAAAGGAGAAATTCTTTACTTTGGTGTGCCTTTGTTCAGACACAGACAATGGTAGAAATCGCCTTTCTCTTCAAGGACTTCTTTCTCAGGATTACTCTTCTACCTGTTTTAGGACATACAAGTGGAGAGTGGATTTTAGTCAGCCCAAAACCTGAGTCCTAGACCCTCCACTTACTGTATGACTTTAGGCACTTCACCTTTTGAATCTGTTTGCTCAGCTGCTTAATGGGTATTATAACAATGAAAATAGGGACTTCCCTGGTGTCACAATGGTTAAGAATACACCTGCCAATGCACGGGACACGGGTTCTATGCCTGGTCTGGGAAGATCCCATGTGCTGCAGAGCAACTAAGCCCATGTGCCACAACTACTGAACCTGCACTCTAGAGCCCTCGAGCCACACCTGCTGACCCCAAGTGCCACAACCATTGAAGCCCTTGTGCCTAAAGCCCATGCTCCACAACAAGAGAAGCCACTGCAGTGAGAAGCCCATGCACTGCAATGAAGAGTAGCCCCTGCTCTGCACAACTAGAGAAAGCCTGCATGCAGCAATGAAGACCCAACTCAGCCAATAAATACATACATTAATAAATAAGAAAAAGAGGGGAGTTTCTGAGAAAACAATGAAGTCTTGGAAATTTAAAAACTATACATGAATGCCAAAAATTCTTTTAAAAATGAAAATAGGCTGCCATTATTATATAATGATACAATCAGGATTCATTGAGATGTTAAATCAAAGTGCTCGGTAAAAATAAAAGTAAAAAGCAGTCTTTCCTCTTTTTCTCTATACTGCTTTCCTGACCTAGGATACACTTAATTTTGAGGCATACTCAAGGATCTGACCATCAATAACTTTCTTGGCCTGGGTCTCCTAATGACAAGATTCCTTCCTTTTTACTGGTTCCCATTCTCCCCAGTAATCCTTCTTCCCTTCCTCTATGTGGCACAGCATGTTGTTCCAGTGAGCGAATTCCACAACAAGATGGACAGTTTGTAACTGTGACATTGGACTCTCAGCTTCTTCATCTGCAAAATGGAAATTATGAGTCCCTATTCGTAAGGTATTTGTGAGCCTATGACTTCAAACATGGAGAAGAAGCCCTGGAACACAGTAAGTGCTTAATAAATCTTGGGCTTTGGTTACACTCTCCTTGAGTCCCTTTATTATCAAGCAGGACAGCGCAACTAAAACTTTACGTTCACTATTAGGTTTCTCTTGTGGAACTTTACTAATTTATTCACAAATGTAGATATACGTTCACTAAAATTATAAAAAATAAATAAATGAGTAAATAGGAGGAAAACAACCTTTAATCCCACAGCTTTGATCTTTGGAACTCATCCAACCTCCTCCAGGCTGATCCTTCCTTAAAAACCAGTTTGCTTTGTGGATGGACCTAGAAATTGTCATACACAGTGAAGTAAGTCGGAAAGAGAAAAACAAATATCTTATATTAATGCATATATGTAGAATCTAGAAAAAATGGTACAGATGAACCTGTTTGCAAGGCAGAAATAGAGACACAGATGTAGAGAATGGACATATGGATACCAAGCGGGGAAAGGAGAGGTGGGATGAATTGGGAGATTGGGAATGATATACGTGCACTAATATGTATAAAGTAGATAACTAATGAGAACCTGTTGTATAGGACAGGGAACTGCCCTTCACCCTACAGTAGAAACTAACACAACATTGTAAAACAACTATACCCCAATTTTTTAAAGAAACCACCATACATAGTAAAAACAAACAAACAAACAGAAAAACAGTTCTCTTGATTGTCTTAAACCCACCCCCAACCCACCCCCCACACACACATACACACTCGATACTACTCTCTCCTCTTCCCTTTTGTTGACAAATGCCTAAAAATCAATATCCAAGGCAAGTACCTGCATTTCATCACTTCCTTCACATTCCTGGGCACTACCTATGAAGATGTGGGGTCCAGGGTCAGAAACAGAGGCTGAATCTGTGCAAGCCAAGCCTGGGTGGGTGTCTCAGGTATTCCTCGCCAATAGCATCACTTTCAATAGGCTGGCACCAATACAACACCCGCTACAAGTATGAATGAGCTTGGAAATCCTTCCCCTGTCAAGCCTTGAGATGAGACCGAGCTGCAGCCAACAGCTTGACTGAAGCTTTGTGAGAGACCCTGAGCAGAGGACCCAGCTAAGCTGCACCCATATTCCTGACACAGATAAAGCTGTATAATAAATTTGCATTGTCTCAAGCTGTTAAGCTTGGGGGGTAATGTGTAATGCTGTCACTAATTTTTTTAATTTTATTCCTTTCTCTTTCTTTCTTTCTTTCTTTCTTTCTTTCTTTCTTTCTTTCTTTCTTTCTTTCTTTCTGGCTGTGGTGGGTTTTCCTTGCTGGGAACCGGCTTTCTCTAGTTGTGGCGAATGGGGGCTACTCTTTGTTGCAGTGTGAGGGTTTCTCATTGCAGTGGATTCTCTTGTTACAGAGCACTGGCTCTAGGCACATGGGCTTAGTAGTTGTGGCACACAGGCTCAGTAATTGTGGCTCATGGGCTTAGTTGCTCTGTAGCATGTGACATCTTCCCGGACCAGGGATTGAACCCATGTCCCCTGCATTGGCAGGTGGATTCTTAATCACTGCACCACCAGGGAAGTCCCAATGCAGCCATTAATATCTAATACACCCCATAACAGAATTCTCCTTGATGAGGCTCTAAATTATCTTCTCAGCCTTATCTTCCCCTCCACAGCAGTGTGTGCTCCTCTCACACCTGAGTGTTGGAAGGCCAGGACTTATCTTACCCTGCTCCTGCCTCAACAAGGCTCCAACTCCAGCCAAGAAATGATCCATCCTATGTATTGGACAACATGGGGAATATAGCCAATATTTTGTAATAACTGTCAGTGGACTGACTGGAACTTTCCAGAGTTTTATTGAAATTTTTTTTAATTTTTTTAACTGATGAACATAGTGCCCAGGAGCACAGCTGCAATGATGTATCTCTCTGCATTTCCTCTATTGACAAGCCTCTATTTTTGGAATTCATAACTCAACCACAGAAATAGCTTTGCATTAAAGCAAAAAAAAAAAAAAAGGAAATGATCCTTTCTAAGCCAAGCCTAAATGTCTGCTCTTTGATAAAGAAAAAAAGATTAGCAGATATGTAAGCCCAGTTTGGTCAGTCCTCCTCAGATACAGCTGCCTGGGCAAGGAGCCTGAGGTTGCCCACTTGCAGTGAGTCCCCAGTAAAATACAAGGAGAGGAAGGGAATGAGTAGAGGGACCGTGTGGCTAACTCAGCCCATGGGTCCCCCTAATTTAAGATCACCTGTGAAGTGGGCTGAATGGTGTATTAGTCAGCTAGGACTGCCATCACAAAATAGCAAAGACTGAGTGGCTTAAACAACACAAATGTATTTTCTCACGGTTCTAGAGGCCAGAAGTCCAAGATTAAGGTGACAGCAAGATTGGTTTCTGGTGAGAACTCTCTCCTTAGCCTGTAAATGGCCATCTTTGTGCTGTGTATTCATATGGCCCTTCCTCTAGGCACACACTCCAGGTGTGTCTTTCTCTTCCTATAAAGACACAAGTCCTATTAGATTAGGACATTACCCTTATAACCTCATTTACCTTTAATTATCTGCTTAAGGGCTGTATGTCCAATGATAGTTTTACTGGAGGCTAGGGCTTCAACATACGCATTTAAGGGCAACAAAATTTAGTCCATAACAGTAGTATCCTCTGAAAATGCATGCCTACTCCATCTCTGAATGAGATCCTATTCCAAAATAGGGCCTTTGTGTGCATAATTATTTAAGGTTCTCAGGAAAAAATCATCCTAGATTAACAAGGTGGGCCCTGGATCCAATGACTGGTGTCCTTATAAGAAGAAGGGAGGATGCAGTGAGACACAGAAAGACAGAAAAGGCCAAATGAAGACAGAGGCAGAGATTGAAATGATGCTATCTTACGACAAGTAACACCCAGGGCCACCAGATACTGGAAGAAGTAATGAAGGATTCTCTTCCAGAGTTTTCAGAGGACGTATAGACCTGCCAATACCTTGACTTCAGATTTCTGGTATGGAGCTGTGAGAAAAATTTGTTTTCTTTAAAACCACCAAGTTCGCTGTGCAGTGGAAGCTAACACAACATTGTAAAGCAACCATAAGCCAATAAAAAATTAACTAATTAATTAATTAAATGTTTTTTTTAAGGCACCAGGTTGGTGATAATTTGTTACACCAGCTGCAGAAAACTAATACTACCTACAACTTGGATCTGGATCTAGCATACAGGTTCTGGAGGCAGCCTGGTTCCATCCCTTACTGTGTGTCTTTAGGCAGGTTACAGAGCTTTTCTTTGCCTCAATTTTCTCATCCATAAAATTGGGATAATAACAACACTTACCCCACAAGGCTGATGTATGGATAAAAATGAGTAATATTCATAAACTACTTACTAGAGTAACTATTACATAGTATGTGCTCAATAACTGTTAGTAGCATTAATACATTCATATGGGTATTATGATTTGAAATCAGCTTTTCAGCCATCAATGAAATCAATTGTGATTGGATTTGTATCCAATAAAATATTCCAAATTTTTCCTTTCAAGATTGAAATATTTTGCAAGAGCCAATACATGGAAACAACCTAAATGCCCATCAACTGATGAATGGATAAAGTAGAAGAGGCACATATAAACAATGGAATATTACTCAGCCATAAAAAGGAATGAAATTGAGTTATTTGTAGTGAAGTGGATGGACCTACAGTCTGTCATACAGAGCAAAGTAAGCCAGAAAGAGAAAAATAAATACCATATGCTATTTCATATATATGGAATCTAAAACATGTGATATTGATGAACCCAGTGGCAGGGCAAGATTAAAGATGCAGATGTAGAGAATGGACTTGAGGACATGGGGGTGGGGGAGAAGGGGGGCAAAGGGGAAGCTGGGATGAAGTGAGAGAGTAGCATTGACATATATACACTACCAGGTGTAAAATAGCTATTGAGAAGCTGCTGCATAACACAGGGAGATCAACTCCATGATGGGTGATGACTTAGAAGGCTGGGACAGGGAAGGTGAGAAGGAGTCATGAGAGGGAAAGGATTTGGGGATATATGTGTAGATGCAGCTGATTCACTTTGTTCTATAAAAAAAATTGGCACAAGTGTGTAAAGCAATTATATTCCAATAAAGGGCTTACAAAAAATCAAAGAAAAAAGAAAGACTGAAATTCTAAGCTCTTCAGGCAATTTCTTTTCCCTTTTCTCATTATATCCTTCCCTAAAATGTGACACCCAGAGTAGGAAATATATGAGTTTTGGTAACATATATGTCATTTTATATTTTGGTTTATGTCATGGATTCTTGAGTGTATTATATGTAAATATCTACCTTTCCAAATCTGTGAAGGCAGTAACTTTGCTTTCTACTTCTTTTACCATCTGCATAACACGTAGGCCAATATTTTATATGCAGAAGTTGCCCAAGAAAAGTGGCCACTGGTCAGATGTTGCGTATCCCACAGCAGACTAATAAGAACTGAGGCTACATAAGTGATAAATGTTTCCTCACAATCAGCAAACAAATTAGAAAGCATGTACTGAGCACCTGCATACTCACCAGGCATCAGAGAGAAAAAAACAATAAAGACATGAAAGTTGACATCTCAGGACCTCCTCCTCCATTCTACACTAATGTACTTCAAATTATCCAGTGGCCCACAAAGAGCAACAGATTAACCACATCAGATCTTTGTTAACACGCTTGGGGAGGGAGAGGTCATAGTATTCTGGGATTTCATCCAAAGCAATAATCCCATGGGTAGAAAAATGAAAAATCCCATAGAAGCTCCAAGTCTTTCCCTTGACCAAAGTGCCATCCTCTTCTCTTCAAGAAGCTAATACAAGTAAAATCCTATTTTCCCCTTTATTCTTTTACTTCTCCAGATACTACAAAGCAAGTCAAGAAAAAAGCCAAAAAAACAAAAAAAAAGGAAAGGATTCTCAAACTGGATAAATAATTTCCATATCACATTTGGGGGGTATAAAACACATTCAATGGGGTGCATGAAGTGTGCAGATCATAAGTTCCCAGCTTGATGAATTTTTATGTGTTGTAAACCCATGTAACCAAGCAATCAAGACATAAAACATTTCCACTCCCCCAGAAAGCCCCCTCTACATCTTCCAGGTGATAATTCCCCAAAGTGGGCATAATTCTGACTTCTCTCACCTAAGATTACTTATTTCCTGTTCTTAAACATTCCCAAATAGTTTGCAATGAATCATACATATTGTTATAATCCTACCTTCCTGAATGAAATGGTAAATAGCTACTCCTCATGGTGCAGAAGCAACGAAGCTCAGTTGTAGAGAACTTTTGACTTTTGATTTTAAGTAAAAAAAAAAATTCCTATTTAAGTAAACCACGTGAGAATTCATATGTGTGGGTTCCCTAGACAAACTGGGAGGAAATATCTAGCATGAATGCTTTCTTCCTCATATTTTATTATCAGACCCACAGTTCTTCTTTTTACTCCTGGTATTACCAGTAAAAATACAGCCAGCTTACTTGGTGGTGGATCAGATTTCCTATTAATATAGGAGCAAAGGATGAGACTGGCCCCAACACCCCCCCCCCCCAATAAGGCAGTTTTGTGAATACTTCATTAAGCATTCCCACAACTCTTTAAAATTAGCAAAAATTTACTGGTATTCAAAGAGGAAATGTGTCTGATATCATGAACTAGCAGGGCCAAGAATCAGATTAAGCAAAGCCTCTGCTCTTTTGACTAAATTGCTATCTTGTCTAATTAATATAACCTGAGTGGATGCACAGAAATACAGAAAATGAAAAAGAAAATAACTGGAATAGAGAACCTAGCCTGCTGCCTGGAAATACACAGGGAAGGTCATCAAATATGGCATTAATTGTAAGATGAATCCTGAGGGATGGCTAGACAGTAGGCAGTGTGAGCTGAGGGAAAAGAGGATGGAGAATCTCAGAGGTGGGTATTCTACCAGATAAGTAACTGGGATCACGTGACTGCAATCCTTCAGGGCTTGGCTAGGAAATGTGAATTTCTTCTGGAGATCGGTAGAGAATCAGAAAGAATCTTGGTCAGGGGAAGGATGTTTCGAAGTTCAGAATCTATGGGAAGTGTGTATCTGTGCAGAGGGTAAGCTGGAGGTCAACACAACACCCAGACCACTCTACATTGGGGAACAAGATTCTAGTTGGCATCCACCCACAATTAGAAAACTCCCTGGGCAAGTCTATTCCTACAAAGAAATCAAACAAACTTCCAAACACCGAAGAAAAAAGGGTTTCTCTGTTAAGCTGTCAAAATTGGGATGATCATGAGGGCATCATCTGCATCTCTCCGGTCACTGGGTATGGATGTCAAGTAGCAGATTGATGTGGCAGAAACACAGCCTCAATGTGCCCTCTCTGGGGGATCATGGAATTGAAAGACTCCCAAAACCGGAAGTCAGGTATCTCCAGAGTCCCCAAGCTAGAAGTTCTGGATTCTGGACCTGGAAATGGAAGTCCATAGGTATAGTGATTCTGCCTCCATTGAAAGCTGTTCACCTTGGGATTCAGGAGTGCAGAGCACACTTGGGGAGACATGGATTAGGATTCTTGGGGTCTAAGCATGCCTGATGCCCAGCCTATGGTTCAGGATCTGGTGTTTTGGGAATTAAAGCAATAGGAATCAAAGTGTGGAGGGACCCAAATAAAAAATGTAAACTTGAAGTAGTCAGATAATCAATGGACTCTGAGGGACAAGGACGTAAAGTCTTGGGCAGACTGACCCTGCAACCCAGTGTTCTTCCAGTGCAGGGCATGGTCTCCTGAAGTATCTCATTATGGGAAAAACAAAACTCCAAATCAAGGGCTGTTCCCTCAGGCTGGCACTATATAGAACTGGTATAAAATCCCTGTGATGGGCACTAGTCCCCACCACCAGGAAGCCTACACAAGCCACTGGAGCAACCTCCCCACTGGGGACAGACAACAGAGTTAAGAAGAACAGTGACCCTGTAGCCTGAAAAAGAAAACCCTAAATACAGTAAGATGAACAAAAGGAGAACACAGAGAAAGATGCAGTGATGAAGGAACAAGGTAAAAACCCACAAGACCAAGCAAATGAAGAGCAGATAGGCGGTCTACCTGAAAAAGAATTCAGAATAATGATAGGAAAGATGATCCAAGGCCTCAGAAATAGTACAGAGGCACAGATGGAGCAAATGAAAGAAATGTTTAACAAGGAGCTAGAAGAACTAAAGAGCAAATAAATGGGGATGAACAACACAATAACTGAAATGAAAAATACTCTGGAAGGAATGAAGAGCAGAATACCTGAGAGAGAAGAACAGATAAGTGACCTGGAAGATAGAATGGTGGAAATAACTGACATGGACAATAAAGAGAAAAGAATGGAGGACAGTTTCAGAGATCTCTGGGACAACATTAAATGCACCAACATTAAAATTATAGGGTTCCCATAAGAAAAAGAGAAAATGAAAGGGCCTGAGAAAATATTGAAGTAAACTTTTGAAGAGATTATAGAGATTATAACTTCCCTAACATGAGAAAAGACCTGGTCAATCAAGTCCAGGAAGCACAGAGAGTACCATATAGGATAAACCCAAGGAGAAACACACCAAGGCACATACTAATCAAACTATCAAAAATTAAATAAAGAGAAAAATATTAAAGGCAGCAAAAGGAAAGCAACAAATAATATAAAGGGGAACCTCCATAAGTCTAACAGCTGATCTTTCAGCAGGAACTATACAAGCCAGAAGGGAGTGGAAGGATATACTTAAAATGATGAAAGGAAAAAACGACAACCAAAATGACTCTACCCAGCAAGGATCTCATTCAGATTTGAAAGAGAAGTTAAAAGTTTTACACACAAGCAACAACTAAGAGAATTCAGCACCACCAGACCAGCTTTACAACAAATGCTGATGGAATTTCTCTAGGCAGGAAACAAAAGTGAAGAAAACACTTACAAAAATAAACCCAAAACAATTAAGAAAATACATATCGATAATTACCTTAAATATGAATGGATTAAATGCTCCAACCAAGAGATACAAATGGCTGAATGGATACAAAAGCAAGACCCATACAAATGCCATCTGCAAGAGACACACTTCAGAACTACAGACACATGCAGACTGAGAGTAAGAGGATGGAAAAAGATATGCACATGGAAATCAAAAGAAAGCTGGGGTAGCAATACTCATATCAGACAAAATAGACTTTAAAATAAAGACTATTATAAGAGACAAGGAAGGACACTATATAATAATAAAGGGCTTGATCCAAGGAGAAGATATAACAATTGTAAATATCTATGCACCCAGCATAGGAGCACCTCAATACATAAGGCAAATGCTAAAAGCCACAAAAGGGGAAAAAATAGTAACACAATAATAGTAGGAGACTTTAACACCCCACTTACACCAATGGACAGATCATCCAAACAGAAATTAAATAAGGAGACAAAAGCTCTAAGTGACCCATTAGACAGATGGAATTAATTCATATTTATAGGACTTTCCATCCAAAAACAACAGAATACACTTTCTTCTCAAGTGCACATGGAACATTCTCCAGGATAGATCACATCTTAGGTCACAAATCAAGGCTCAATAAATTTAATAAAATTGAAATCATATCAAGCATATTTTCTGACCACAACACTATAAGACTAGATATCAATTACAGGAAGAAAACAAACAAACAAACAAACAAAAACAAAAGCAAACAAACAAAAAAAACCACGTTGGAGACGAAACAACACGCTACTAAATAATTAAGACATCGCTAAAGAAATCAAAGAGGAAATTAAAAAATAACTAGAAACAAATGAAAATGAAAACATGATGACCCAAAACCTATGGGATGCAGCAAAAGCAGTTCTAAGAGGGAAGTTCATTCCAATACAATCCTACGTCAACGAATGAGAAAAATTTCAAATAAGCAACCTAATCCTACTTCTAAAGCAATTAGAGAAAGAAGAACAAAGAGTCCCAACGTTAGCAGAAGGAAAGAAATCATAAAGATCAGATCAGAAATAAATGAAAAAGAAATGAAGGAAACAATAGCAAAGATCAAGAAAGCTAGAAGGTGCTTCATTGAGAAGATAAACAAAATTGAGAAGCCATTAGCCAGACCCTCTGGAAGAAAAAGGGAGAAGACTCATATTGACAGAATCAGAAAGGAAAAAGGAGAAGTAACAGCTGACACTGCAGAAATACGAAGGATCATGAGAGACTACTACAAACAACTATATGCCAATAAAATGGACAACCTGGAAGAAATGGACAAGTTCTTAGAAAAATACAAACTGTCAAGACTGAGCCAGGAAGAAATAGAAAATATGAGCAGACCAATCACAAGCACTGAAATTGAGATTGTCATTAAAAATCTCCCAACAAACAAAAGTCCAGGGCCAGATGGCTTCACAGGTGAATTGTATCATACATTTAGAGAAGACCTAAAACCTATCCTTCCAAGCTCTTCTGAAGAATAATAGAGGGAGGAACACTGCCAAACTCATTCTACCAAGCCACCATCACCTTCATACCAAAACCAGACAAAGATGTCACAAAAAAAGACAATTACAGGCCAATATTACTGTAGTACATAGATGCAAAAATCCTCAACAAAATACTAGCAAACAGAATCCAACAGCACATTAAAAGGATCATACACCTTGATCAAGTGGGGTTTATCCCAGGAAGGAATCATCAATATATGCAAATCAATCGATGTGATACATCATATTAACAAATGGAAGGATAAAAACCATATGATCACCTCAATAGATGCAGAAAAGGCTTTTGATAAAATTCAACACCATTTATGTTAAAAACTCACCAGCAAGGGGCATAGAGGGAAACTACCTCAACATAATAAAGGCCACATATGACAAACCCATAGCCAACATCATCCTCAATGGTGAAAAACTGAAATCATTTCCTCTAAGATCAGGAACAAGACAAGGGTGGCCACTCTCACCACTGTTATTGGGCATAATTTTAGACACAGCAATCAGGGAAGTAAAAGAGCAAAAGCAATCCAAATTGGAAAAGAAGAAGTAAAACTCTCACTGTTTGCAGATGACATGATTCTATATATAGAAAACACTAAAGATGCTACCATAAAACTGAGTTAATTACAGAATTTGGTAAACTAGCAGGATACAAAATGAGAGTTAATCACAGAATTTGGTAAACTAGCAGGATACAACATGAATGCACAGAAATCTCCTGCACTTCTATACACTAACAATGAAAAATCAGAAAGAGAAATTAAGGAAACACTCCCATTTACCACTGCAACAAAAAGAATAAAATACCTGAGAATAAACCTACTTAAGGAGGCAATAGACCTGTACACAGAAAATTAAAAGACACTGATGAAACAAATCAAAGACAACACAAACAGATGGAGAGATATACCATGTTTTTGAATTGGAAGAATTAACATTATGAAAATGACTATGCTACCCAAAATAATCTATAGAGTCAATGTAATACCTCTCAAATTACCAACGGAATTTCTCACAGAACTAGGACAATAAAATTATGTATATGGTAAAACAAAAGTCCCCAAATAGCAAAAGCAATCTTGAGAAGAAAAAACAGAGCTGGATGAATCAGACTCGCTGACTTCAGACTATACTACAAGGCTACACTAATCAAGACAGTATGGTACTGGCAAAAAAATAGAAATATAGATCAACAGAAGATGATAGAAAGCCCAGAGATAAGGTGCATATATGGGCAACTTATCTTCAACTAAGCAGGCAAGAATATACAATGAAGAAAAGGCAGCCTCTTCAATAAGTGGTGCAGGGGAAACTGGGCACCTACTTGTAAAAGAATTAAATTAAAACATTCCCTAACACCATACACAAAAATAAACTCAAAATGGATCAAAGATCATAGTGTAAGGCCAGACACTATAAAACTTTTAGAGGAAAACATAGGCAGAACACTATGATATATCAAAGCAAGATCCTTTTGACTCACCTCCTATCATAATAGAAATAAAATCAAAAATAAACAAATGGGACTTAATGAAACTTAAAAGCTTTTGCACAGCAAAAGAAACCATAAACAAGACAAGAAGAAAACACTCAGAATGGGAAAAAATATTTGCCAATGAAACAACTGAGAAAGGATTAAACTCCAAAATATAGAAGCAGCTCATGCAGCTTAATACCAAAAAAGCAAAAAACCCAATCCACAAAAGGGAGGAAGACCTAAATAGACATATCTCCATGGAAGACATGCAGATGGCTAACAAACACATGAAAAGATGCTCAACATCACTCGTCATTAGAGAAATGCAAATAAAAGCCACAATGAGGTATTACCTCACACCAGTCACAATGGCCATCATTAAAACATCTAGAAACAATAAATGCTGGAGAGGAAGTAGAGGAGAGGGAACACCCTGCACTGTTGGTGGGAATCTAAGTTGGTACAGCCACTATGGAAAACAGTTTGGAGGTTCCTTAAAAAAGTAAAAATGAAACTACCATACCACCCAGCAATCCCACTATTGGGCATACACCCAGAAAAAAAACATAATCCAAAAAGAAAAAATATATTTTATCACTCACCATGCACTGCACTAAATTAGGACAAATCCAGTTTCTAATTTCACAGAGCTTACATGTAAAAGAAAATTCTTTCTCAGCTAGAGTGAAACCAGAACCCCATGAATAAAGTCTCAAAGTCCTTACATTTTGTAAGCTGAGATGGCTAAAAAGGTGTATATAGAACTGCACATTTTTTAAGTTTTATACACATATATAATCGATTGTTTCATCCTCAGCATGTGATCTAGGCAAGATCTAAATCCAGAGAATTGCACCTACAAGAAATGTCCTATGGACTGCCACTGACCACATTTGTATCACTTTGAACAAAAACAAAAATGATTGTAGGTAATTATAACACATTAAAATCAAAATATCCATGAGTCCACCATGATGTTGAAAATATTAGCCAACAAATACAGAATATATGATAGGATTAGAAAATCATACTTATTCAATATCCAGGAACTGGCAACTAAAAACACCAGGGGAAATCGTTGTTCAAGAACAGTCTAGTCCCACAGTGTCAAAGAATCCCCTCAGAGACTACTGCTTATTTACAATGGTCAAAAGGTACACTTACAATATAGAGATTGGACAGTCCCTAGCTGAACTAATATCAAGCTTAATATCATTAGTAGTGGTCAGCCTGACATGATGTATATTCTGATGAGACATGAAGTTACAACAACCCATTGGTGCTAAAGAATTTGTGTCAAATTGGTCTAACCTAAATTTAATCTAGCCTCTAGACCAAGAGTTGGCAAACTATAACCTCCAGGTCAAATCCAGGAAGCTGCCTGCTTTTGTAAAAAAAACTATTATTGGATCATAGCCACACCCATTCACTGATTCATCGTCCACGGCTGCTTTCAGGCTACAATGTCAAGGATGTCATCTGCTTTGACTGCTTGTGAAAGAGACTTCAAGGCCACAAAGTCAAAAATATGTACTACCTGGCCCTTTCTAGGAAAAGCTTACAGGCACCTGTTCTTTCAGCCCTGACTTTCAGTATACATGAAATACAAGGGAAAGGCACACAACTTAAATGACATCAGGAGGAAACAATCAGGCAAATACAGAACATAGGGCATTCAACAAGCCCATTGGTTTGGACTCTTTTAAAGTCAATATCATTGTAAAAACTGACTAAGGCTATTCTAGACCAAAGTGACATAACAGTCAAACTCAATGTCAATTTTAGTAGGGCTCTTGTTCAGACACACAGCTATAAAAAAATATTTTGGAGACAATTGGGATAATTTGAATATGCATCATATATTTAAAGTTATTATGAATTCTTGATTTTCCTTAGTGTAATAATAGTACTGCAATTATGTACAGCATTTTCTTTAAATTCTTCAATATTTGAGGAAGACATATTTAAGGATGAATGTTACAATGTGTTCATTGAAAATCAACTATAAGCAAGAAAATACACACATTGAGAAATATTTTGTAATGTGGCAATATCTTAATAATTGTTGACTCAAGGTAGAGTCTATGTAAGATCTTATTTTTCATTATTCCAAATTCTTTCTGTGTTTAAAAGTTACAAATAAAAGCTATCATAAAAGTAAATAAATGTATCATTAGTTTTTAATTGCTTAAAAATATATACACCCATGAAGTTTTAGATGTACAAAAATGCCTTTTTCTACACAAAACTAATTTTGTAAATAGATATATTACAAATACATGAATTTGTTTGGCTATATGCTGATGCATTTAAAATCTAAAAATTAAAAATAAAACACAAGTGTTAAAACATTACCAGAAAATAAAGAGGACTTCCATGTCTGCCTAGGAAATAGAAAACTGAAAAAGGGCCACCCACAACTTAACAATGAGAAATATCCATACAAACTACAACAAGATTCATTCTCTTGGACCCATAGAGAGCTGAGGTAACAAACCACAAAGGAGCCTAAATTCTAAGAAAAGACAAGATAATCCACAGAACGATCATCAGGAACACTGGCTTACATATGGCAAAACAAAACAAAATTAAACAAAACCAAAAAGACTGATTTGACTGCCATAGAAACGCTTACAGGGAAATCATCTAAATATTGAAAATAATTGCTAAGGGCCAAGTGTGGGAAATCATAAGAATATAGAATATCTGAGGAAGTGGCAAGAATGTGGAGACATCCTCTCAGAGATGCAGCCACAATGGGCAGATCTACAGCTGAAAGTAAAACCCTCTGGAAAAACCACCCCACAGTAGGCACAAGATAACAAGGTAACAATAAAATAAATTGGAGGTAGAGTGCAGTGAATCCTAGCTAGATACATTCAACTTCCTCAAAAATAGCCTACTGAAAGAACAGATTGCTATTTCTGATAATAAATTAAATATGCTTCAGTGTCTGGAGTCGTACACACACTGTCCGACATTCAGCTGAAAATTATGAAACACAACCAAAAGCAAGAAAAGAACAACCATGAAGAAATCAATGGAACCAGATTTAAAGATAAACTAACAGACAGGAGATACTAAATAATTATGATAAATATTTTAAAGGCTCTAGAACAGTAGTTCTTACCTGGGGGACAATTTTGCCCCAGGGAACATTTGGCAAAGTCTGGAGACATCTTTCATGTCACAGTTGGTGGGGAGCCTACAGGCATGTACTGACTGAAAGCAAGGGGTTCTGCTCAACATTCTACAATGCACACAACAGCCCCAGCCACAAAGAACTATACAGTCCCTCAAATGTCACATGGTTCTGAAGTTGAGAAACTGGGCCCCATATCCCCTATACTATACAGACCCTAAAAGCAGGTGTCTTTCTTTTCTCCCTTACAAAAAGATTTGCTACAGAAACATGTAAAGTGTAAAGACAAAAAAAATTTTGAACAGGAAAATTCACTCTCTTTTGTTACCCCCAAGGTTGAGAAACCCTGTTCTACTGGGAAAAGTGGGCAATATGAACATACGGGAAATTACAAAAGAAAAGAGAAGCTAATATTTAACATTTCATAGATTACATTCTTTTACACAAAATCCAAAGACATTTGACTTAAATAGTCATACATTACAAATAATCTATACAGTTAAGTAAAAATATACAATACAAATTAAAAGTAATGTTTTCAGAGTTTTATGATGACTCTAAATTCAGTATTTTACAAAAAAATCTGGCCTCAATCCTTGGCAAAGTTGGGAAGTTCTTGCAATGCCACATGTTTGCTAATAATTGAAGTTTCTACAGTTTTGGGGGAGGATGCTTTGTCAGATGTAAGACATCAAAATTTTTCTCAGTTGGTCCTGTTTTCAATTAACTAGATACTTTCTAATTAAAAAGTGTTCTTACTTTGAAATTTGCAAGCCTCCATTCATACTGAATGGCAAAATAAATGGGGATATATATGTATGAATAAAAAACAATAAAATACATATATCTGTAGCATAGCTTCTATAAATACATGAAAATATCTCCCATATACAATACTGCATGTAAAACAAAACCAGCCTGAAACACAATATGCACATTATAACTGAGTTAATTCTTATAAGTCATAATGTATATTTTACAGTTGCAAAGTCAAGACCCTAAGCTTAGAGGCATTAACAAAAGGTTTCACAACTTCTTTTGTATTATCTCAGATGTTGCAACAAGAAGATATTACTACTAATATGATTTAAAGGTTGTAATTTTTGCCTTGGGTTTGTAAGGAAGAATACACATTTGAGTCATAATGTGTAAGATTTCTTCTGAGGGAACAGGGATTGAGACAGGGTTCAAGAAGAAATTTGGGAGAATCTTTCATTTCTAGTGAATTATTTAAAGTTACAACATAAGCACTTACTGCTTGTCTACTTCACAATAGATAATGTACATAATGAGATGTCTTCTACATGTTTGGACAAATAATTCAAATCTTATAACTACTCATTTTTGTTTTGACATGAAGATCAAACAGAAATACAGAAAACGTGTAATGTTGAAATTTATCAGGAAGAGCATTAGTCGGGATTACAGGCAGCTCTGCGGTACCAGCTTCCCCAAGCCTATTCTGTGTGCTTATAGGCAGTCACAGCTCTCAACTCAGTGTGGGGACCATGATGCTGTGCGTGGAGTGGAAACAGTAAAACAAGAGTATACGGAGGATCACCCTCTCCCTGCCCTTTAAGTTGAATACTCTCTTAAGACTTTCAACTTCTCCTGTCTCCCAACAAAGAAGCCCTGTGATTTGTACTTGATTGTGGGCCTTACTTTTTCATATCAGGGTCACAGCCCAAGGATTTCACAGACAGGTATGGGGTTTCTCCTCCTCCACTCTCAAAATCATGTCCATATATCTATCAAATGATCAAAAAGCATCCACCTCAAAGTTGCAATTCTTGTTTTAATACTAAAATATTTACTAAAAAGGATCAGCTAAACAAATCAGACTTCAATTATAGTAGGAAAATACATAGCTCTGGGGAGAAAAAATGAAGGAATATGTATTTAAAAAGGAATATTTTCATGTGAAAAAAACTAACCACAGAATCATACACATAGTTCGATACAAGTTTTCTGATATGTAAATACATAAATGCCTGTAGATAAACATTAAGAAAAATTAATGGCTATGTTGCAAAGTGTAAATCATGAATACCTTTGTAAACAGAAAAGAAAATGCATGTCCACCTGTGCCTCTGTGTTGAAGGAACCAGCTGTGGGATAGGGAAATTTTTTCCCATTTTGCTGCAAGCATACATTGTTTAAGTGCTTTAACGAAGAATATTCAAATCACAGTTTTGTGATTTAAAAAATCAAAATAAAATTCTAAGACATTATAAAAGAAAAAGACATTCATGTATAACATGGGGTTTATCCCTGGAATGCAAGGATTCTGCAATAAATGCAAATCAATCAATGTGATACATCATATTAACAAATTAAAGGATAAAAACCACATGATCATCTCAATAGATGCAGAAAAAGCTTTTGACAAAATTCAACACCCATTTATGATAAAACCTCTTCAGAAGGTGGACAGAGAGGGAACCTACCTCAACATAAAAAAGGACATATACAACAAACCCACAGCAAATAACATTCTCAATGGGGGAAAACTGGAAGCATTCCCTCTAAGATCAGGAACAAGACAAGGATGTCCATTCTCACCACTACTATTCAACACAGTTTTGGAAGTCCTTGCCACAGCAATCAGAGAAGAAAAAGAAATAAAAGGAATCCAAATAGCAAAAAAAGTAAAACTGATACTGTTTCAAAATGACATGATACTATAGATAGAAAATCCTAAAGATGCCACCAGAAACCAACTTGAGCTAATCAATGGATTTGGTAAAGTTGCAAGATACAAAATTAACACAGAAATCTCTTGCATTTCTATACACTAACAATGAAAGATCAGAAAGAGAAATTAAGGAAACAATCCCATTCACCATTGCAACAAAAAGAATAAAATACTTGGGAATAAACTGAACTAAGGAGGTAAAAGATCTGCATGCAGAAAACTATAAGACACTAATGAAAGAAATCAAAGATGACACAAACAGATGGAGAGATATACCATGTTCTTGGATTGGAAGAATCAACATTGTGAACATAACTATACTACCCAAAGCAAGCCACAGATTCAATGCAATACCTACCAAATTACCAATGGCATTTTTTACAGAACTAGAACAAAAAATCATAAAATTTTATGGAGACAAAAAAGATCCTGAATAGCCAAATCAATCTCCATGGGGAAAACCTGGAGCTGGAGGAATCAGACTCCCTGACTTCAGACTATAAAACAAAACCACAGTAATCAAGACAATATGGTACTGGCACAAAAACAGAAATATAGATCAATGGAATGGGATAAAAAGCCCACAGATCAACTATGGTCAACTAATCTATGACAAAGGAGGCAAGGATATACAATGGAGAAGAGGCAGCCTCTTCAATAAGTGGTGCTGGGAAAACTGGACAGCTACATGGAAGAGAATGAAATTAGAACACTCCCTAACACCATACACAAAAATAAACTAAAAATGGATTAAAGACCTAATGTAAGGCCAGACACTATAAAACTCCTAGGGGAAATCATACGAAGAACACTCTTTGACATAAATCACAACAAGATCTTTTTGGACCCACCTCCTAGAGTAATGGAAATAAAAACAAAAATAAATAAGTGGGACCTAATGAAACAAAATCTTCTGCATAGCACAGGAAACTATAAGCAAGACGAAAAGACAACCCTCAGAATGGGAGAAAATATTTGCAAACGAATCAACAGACAAAGGATTAATCTCCAAAATATGTAAACAGTTCATGCAGCTTAATATGTAAAAAACAAACAACCCAATCAAAAAATGGGCAGACCTAAACTGGCATTTCTCCAAAGAAGACATATGGATGGCCAAGATGCACATGAAACGATGCTCAACATCACTAATCATTAGGAAATGTAAATCAAAACTACAATGAGATATCACCTCACACCCATTACAATGGGCATCCTCAGAAAACCTACAAACAGTAAATGCTGGAGAGGGTGTGGAGAAAAGGGACGCTCTTGCACTGTTGGTGGGAATATAAATTGATACAGCCACTATGGAGAACAGTATGGAGGTTCCCTGAAACACCAAAAATAGAGTTTCCATATGACACAGCAATCCCACTACTGGGCATATACCCAGAGAAAGCTATAATTCAAAAAGACACATGCACCCCAATGTTCATTGCAGCACTATTTACAATAGTCAGGACATGGAAGCAACCTAAATTTCCATTAACAGATGAAAGGATAAAGAAGATGCGCTATACATATAAAATAGAATATTACTCAGCCATAAAAGGAACAAAATTGGGACATTTGGAGAGACATGCATGGACTTACAGATTGTCATACACAGTGAAGTGAGTCAGAAAGAGAAAGACAAATATCCTATATTAACACATATATGCACAATGTAGAAAAATGGTACAAATAAACCGGTCTGCAAGGCACAAATAGAGACACAGAAGGAGAGAACCAACATATGGACACCAAGTGGGGAAAGCAGGAGGGGCTGGGGTGAGATGAATTGGGAGATTGGAATTGCCATATATACATTATTAATAAGAAAAAATATATATGCAGTTTATTGTATGTCGATTGTATCTCAATACATGTTGTTAAAGAAAAAAAAGAAATTCAGATATATTAATAACGAACTATGTCTCACTTTAAAGTGTTCACCTCTAGAGGAGATTTCTTCTCTGGATTATGGGGCCAATTTACAATTTTGGGGTGTGTTTGTATCTTCCATACTAGTTACTCTGCCTGCAATCTCTCTCCCTGGAAACGATTCATTCTCCACAAAGCACACAATATCTTTCAGACGTGGAGGAAGGAGGAAGAAACAACACCTAGTCACCCCCAATATGCTAGCTTTACTTCACTGCTTGAAAATGTCTAGCTCCTTCCTCAATCAGACAGTACACAGTACTTTTCCAACATGCAAACCCCTAAACAGAAGGCCCTCCCCCCAAAACTATGAAATAATGCCACAAACAATGATGCCGCGTTCACCTCCTACCACATCTTTACAGTATTTCAGAGCTGAGAAATTCCGTTTATACTGAATTCAGTTTAAGCACTGGCTCAGCCAGTTGCCATTTATTCACCTTACAGAAATTATTTCATGCCATATGCCTTAGCTTCCTCATCTCAAAGCCCTCTCGTTATCTCCCCCAATTCTGTCTGGCATCACTCCATTTTCCCCTCTAGCTCTTCCACTCTCTTCTCACAGTCAGTCATCCACATTTTCTCACCAGGACACCGCTGCCATCTGGCTGATCAATTCAGGCCCACAACAGTTTCCCCTGTTCTCTGACTCTCTCCAGCTCCTTTCCAGGCTCTACATTCTTCCGATTTTTTCACATCTACCATGCACGGAAATCTTATCTCTTGGTTCTCACAATCCTCAACGCCCACACCTTGGGTCCTGAGTCCCTGACTCAGTGTTCATGGATTCCCTGACGCCCATGCAATCTCAGTTCCACTTAGTGCAGATCCACCGCTCTGGTTTCCATTTACAGGAAGTCGGAATGTCTGGTTCCCAGAATCCTCTTGTCACAAACTTCCGGTTTCCAGACTCTAAGGATACCAACTTCTGGCAATCAGTTACAAAGGACTGAATCCTAGCAAAGGTCATTGATATTCACCAGACCACAGGAAGTCTCTCCTCTAAAAGCCTCTGTAGTAGGGAGCTCAAGGAGAACACTGACCTCAAGATGTGCATTGCAGCTTTGAGGGAGGAAAACAGAAACCACTGAAATGAGCAAAATGGTTGAAAAAAGACACCATTAACAAAGCCTGAAGACAAGTTAAAATATTTGCAATATTAATAAGCAATGAATATCTATAATGTATGAAGAACTTCTAAAATTCAATATTAAGACTAACAAAATAGTAGAAACAGAAATTCATAGGTAATTATCAGAAAAATATAAGCAACTTGCTAAAAGTACATAGTAATCAAGAATATTGATATTCATACAAGGAGCTAATGTTGCCAAGTATTAGTTTGAAAAAATCTTCAGTATCGTAATCAAAACATTCAGTATTGATTAGACCAGGGTGAAATGGATATTCTCATATGGTTCTACCCTAAACAGATATAAACACTTTATTCAGCAATTTGTCACTAGCTATAAAAATTTAAGATGCACATACCCTAGGGCCCAGAAATCCCTCTTCTTTTAATACACTTTAAAGAAACAGTCTCTTATTCATAGAAAGATATTTATGAGAAGGTTTTTTGCAGTAAATTTGCAAAAATGGAAGACTAAGATATATGCAAACAATAAAAGGTACAACACCAAGAGTGGACCCTAATGTAAACTATGGACTTTGGGTGATTATGATGTCTCAATGTAGGCTCATCAAGTGTAACAAATGGACCACTCTGGGGAGGGTTGTTAATAATGGGGGAGGCTACACATGTGAGAGGGGGCAAGAAGATATGGAAAATCACTGTACCTTCCTCAATTTTGCTGTTTACCAAAAAATGCTCTTGAAATATTGGTCTTTAAAATTATATATAGCAGTTAGTCTGAGGCCCACACCTCTTGTGCCTTCCTACATTCTCTTTTTGTTTTTAAGCTCTCTATTGGAATATAATTGCTTTACACTGCTGTGCCAATTTCTGAGGTACACCAAAGTGAATCAGCTGAATTTATACATGAATCCCCACCCTCCCTCAACTCCCTCCCACCCTCCCTATCCTGGCCCATCATCGAGTTTATCTCCTTATGTTATGCAGGAACTTCCCACGAGCTATCTATTTTATGTTTGGTTGTGTATATATGTCAATGCTGCTCTCTCACTTCTTTCCCCTAAGTTGCCCCCTGAAACTATGACATTAACATGGTCTTTCTCATGTGGGTTCTGAGTCCACCAATAGGCTTGGAGAATCCTTCCAAAGGACTGTCATCCAATCCAAAACATAAGCCCTTTTATGGGTGCATATCCATAGCTATTCATTGCAATAAAAAATAGAAAATTACAAATAATCTATTGTGTAAGTAAAAATATGTAAAAGGAATGGTTTTTAGAGTTTTTGGAGAACTCCAAGTATCTGGCATTCAAGGAGAGGAGAGAAATGAAGCAGAAAAATAGTTGGAAAATGGCTAAAACTTCGCCAAATTTATTGAACGACAATTTACTGATTCCAGAAGCTCAGCAAACCCTAAACAAAATAAATGTAGAGAAAAGTACAACTAAGTATATGATAAATGAAATGCTGAAAACCAAAGATGAAGAGACAATCTTAAATGTAGCCCAAAAAAATGATATGTTACATACAGGGAAACAACATCATAAATTTCTCTCAACTTCCTATCAGAAAACATTGAACCTGGAAGACAGTGTAAACTTAGAGGGTAGTAGCAGTTGGAACACATGGATGCATCAAATCCAGGTGTGCTATCACATCCCGCAGGTCCAGCTTCAGGGGGACGGGATGATGATGTAGCCAGGGCTGTGAAGAGAGCTATTTACATATGAGCATTCTGTGTTATCCCATTCAACTTCTCTTCCTTCCTCTCAGACAGACCCGGAATTCTGGCCCTGATTGGAGGACTTACTTTGGCTTATAGGGTTTGGCAAACTACAGGTCATGGACTGGCTGCCTGTATTTGCAAACAAAGTTTTATTGGCACAGAGCCATGCCCATTCACTGATATATTGTCTATGGCTGCTTTTTTGCAGCAACCACAATGCTGAGTCATTGGGACAGAGACTGTAAGGTTCACAAAACTAAAACTATTTCCTGTCTGGGCTGTTATAGAAGATTTACTGACCTCTGGTACAGCACGGGAAGGATCTCAGAGAAGACACCTCATCCCCTTCCTTTATGAATGCTACTACCAGAAAATGAGTCCCTGACTCAGAGGTCCATGAAAATGTCAAATATGCAACTTATTCAAAATGTTCACTGCTACCAGACAACACAAATGTTCATTAATAGGAAGTAAATATGGTACAGCCATACTAGGGAATATTCCACAGTTGTGAAAAAGCTATATATGAAAAATAAATTCCAAATTATATACATAGTATGAACCCATTGCTATATCATATACATATACATATATATATCATATATATACATATATATGACTATATAGATAGATATAAAAGTGTAAACAGTAGTTATCTATAGAAAAAATGACTCTGTGAATGAGGGATGGGTCAGAAATGGCATGTGAGAAGAAACTAGATTTCTGTCTCTTTTAAATGGGTTACAACAAGAAAAAATATTATATACTTCTTGTGCAATTAAAAATATATTAAATCATTAAGTTACTAAAAGAAAGGAAAGAGACTCATATAGGTGGATAATTACTTCTGCCTATTGCTAATGATATTCATACCCTGACTTTTATGATTCTCACTCATACACAATGGCTGAATTTGTGAATAGAAAAATATTTTAATATTTTCCAGACTCCATTTTACTCAAGTCTCTCTCCACAAAAACAACAGCCTTCCAAAAGCATAACTAATTTTGTGGGAGAGGGATGTCACTTTCTTGTCTTAAAGCTTCAGCTTGCTTTGTGAGGCAGATGGCATAAAGTCCAAACTCCTTATCTTTTTCCCAGTATATGTCGATTCCTTCCAAATACCACTCCAAGCAGACCTTCCAAGTTCATCTCCTCCTTTCAGGCATTATCTCAGTATACTACCTTATTTTTAGCATTGAGACTGAAGTATATCTACACCTGGGAGCACATCCTGGCTCAGCTCCTTGCTAGCTGTGTGACCATGGACAAATTATTTCATAGCCTTAAGTCTCATTTTCTTCATCCCTGAAATGGGTATAAAAATTCTTTTGCTCATAGAGTTATTTGATATATGAAATGATCTATTTTCTGATTAAACAAATAGCAATTGATTTCTTATCACAAATCTGGCACTATGTTATGTGCTTGGCACTGGATATCCAATGGGCAGGAAAAATAGACATAGTTCTTACTCCTTAGAGCCAGGAATCTGGTGAAAGAGAAATCCATGTGTTAGCAATTGCACACTGAATGGACCTCTGTAACAATTGAGGCAACTGTTATGAATAAAATGAACATAATTTTTAAAATCTTTCCAAAGATAATCCTTGAGATGTTAGTTGGTATATAGATGGATGTTTTGTAAATATTTATAAACTTCAACTTCTTTTAGTGTATACTAAGGAAAAATTCATGACTGCCTAGGATGATGCTAAGTTTAAAAAAAATCTGAGAGTCAAAATAAAGATAAATGTGACAGCAGATATCAAGAATATCAAACATCATGATACTGTCAGAGGAGTGCCTGAAGTTGGAGATCATTGACTCAATCCAAAGGGTTTCACACCCCCAGTGGTTAGTTCTCAGTGACTAGTAGTTGTCATTAGTGGAAGCCTCCTAGACCAGCTCCAGGCCACGCATGCTCTTTGGCTTCAGAACAACATGCAAGGGATGAGAATCAAGTGTGCCCCATGGGGTACCACCTACCTGAGTGTGGAAGACAAGAAAGTCAAAGAACAGGAGAGGGTAACAGAGAAAATTGTGCATCAAGTCAACCATGATGTTCTCAGTGTGGAATTGCTGGCATTTTGTTTTTCTTTCTTCTTTCCATATATTTCCAAATGTTCTGTATTCTTCCTGGATTTCTTTAGAAATCAGAAATGCATCCTATGTTCTCTCTGAATAAGGCATCAATACTGTATTTCTAATCCAAACAATGGTTGCTCAAAGGCATTATATAGCACATCTGCCAATGGATGCGGGAGTGGAGAGGAGAGCTATGGGCACAGCTGCTCCTTTTCCTTCTCTTCTCTTGGAAGAGCTTCTAAGAATGGCCTCTTCATCTGGCTCTTCCAGCTTTTCCTCTCTTCTCACTACTTCTCACTTCTTTTCTCCACATCCCCCACCCCACTCTGTCCTGAAGGCACCACTGTCTCCTCCTACCTTTATCTTCCTACGCCTCCTGAAGCCTGCAGCCCCCCAGCCTACCCAAACCCCTTGCCCATTCCATCATTGTCCCATTTTCTCTCCCATTCCAATCTGCCTGATCCACTCATTTCCACCAATCCCAGAATCCCTCAGGCCCCAGATGCTAAAGAGCCTTCAGAACACTCTGACTCCATCCGAATGCCCATCTCCTATTTTCCTCCCTGGTCTGACCTATCTGCCCTACCTTGCACATTCTCTTCATACTCTCCCATATCCCTCTTCCAGCAGCAGCCTCTAAGCCCCTCACCTGGCCCCATGAGTCCTACTAGGTAACCACCCCCCTCAAGCCTTCTCATGTCTCCCCCAAACACTCCACCCCATATCAAAGTTACTATAATTCCTCCCCAAATCCTCACTCCTTTCCATTCTTCCAGGACCCTCATACTTCACTGCCTTCTTTTACAACCATATATTCCAGTTTCACATATTGTGCCCCTCCACCCACCCTAGGTGTGCCCAGTGGTTCCAGACACCTGAAAACCATAGGAGTTCTGTCCATCTTGGAGTGCAAGTGCAGATTCCTCAGAGTGCTCTGAGCTCTCCCAGTACAGGCAGCTCTCCTCAATTTCCCCAGACCTCCCCCACTTAACACTCTCCCCCCTCCTGCCCCCCCCCAGTTGCTGTACCACCTCCCCCTATTCAGCCCACCATCCTGAATCCCCATAATCCCTTTGAGTTCACCCTCCATTGCTGCATATACCCCTGTATCCTCTGTCCCTCCTGGTCTCTCTCACCCATCCTCTACTCCCTCCCTATGATTACAGTTACCCAAACATAGCCTCTCTCCAGCATCATGGTGCTCCCACTTTCTCCCCTGGCCCTCCACAGCACCTAGTGCCTCCATAGGACCCCCAATACCTAGCTTTCCAACACAACCCAATTCTTTTTAAAATTTTTATTGAAATATCGTTGATTTACAATGTTGTCTTGGTTTCGGGTGTACAGTAAAGTTATTCAGTTATACATATATATAAAGATATTTTCTTTTTTACATTCTCTTCAATGTTATAGGTTATAACAAGATATTGAGTATAGTTCCCTGTGCTATACAATAAGTCCTTGTTAGTTATCTATTTTATATATAGCAGTGTCGATATTTTAATCCCAAACTCCTAGTTATCCCTCTCCCCTCCACTTTGGTAACCATCAGTTTGTTTTCTATGTCTGTGAGTCTATTTCTCTTTTGTAAATAAGTTCATTTGTATCCTTTTTTTAAATTCCACATAGACAGTATCATATGATATTTGGCTTTCTCTGTCTGACTTACTTCATTCAGTATGATAATCTCAAGGTTCATCCATGCTGCTGCAAATGGCTTTATTTCATTCCTTTTTTATGGCTGGGTGATATTCCATTGTAAATATACCACATCTTTTTTATCCATTCATCTGTCTATGGACACTTAGGTTGCTTCCATGTCTTGGCTCTTTTAAATAGTACTGCTATGAACATTGGGGTTTACATATTCTTCTGAATTATGTTTTTCTCAAGATATAGGCCCAGGAGTGGGATTGAAGGATTATATGGTAGCTCTGTTTTTAGTTTTTTAAGGATCATCTCCATAGTGATTGTACCAATTTACATTCCCACCAAGAATATAGGAGCGATAGAACCCAATTCTTAACCAGCCCCCTCACCATTGCCCCAATCTTCCTATATTCACTCCCAAATTTTCTTTTCTATCCAGTTCTTCCCAGGCTCCTGTTCTTAACTAACTGTAGTTGTTTGATCTCTCACCCCAGAATGCCCCAAAGGAAGACAAACGAGTCTAGCTTACTCTCTAGCACATGCCTGCAGTACCAAGCAGCCTCCAACAGATCCTTCTGTTCATTCCATTTCTCTACTACTTCCTCAGTAGCCCTCCTTCCATTTCAGTTCTTAGGCCACCTCTCTAATCTTGAGGAATTTCCATAACCCAGCCTCTCACTTTTGCAGAATCTGGCCACTAGGGCCCAAATGCCAAACTCTGGATATTAAATTCATCCCAGGACTTGATTTTGGTGGGAGAGAGGACCTCGGTCCTTGACTTTTTTGAAGAAAGAAGTCCACAAAGACACTAATATTGCAAAGCAGGTACAGGGTTTCCTGGAAGCACAGTATGTGCAAAGAGAACAAAGAAGCAGTTCATTTAGGGCAGAAGTGAAAATTACACACTGGGAGAAGCTTGTCGGTGTCCTTGCTAGTGAGGAGCACACAATAGGGGCAGTGTAGGTGGTTAATATGGGGTTAAACTTCTGGGATTTGGATGAGGGTGACTCCCCTTTTCCCTCCCCTATGATTATGTCATCTGCAGTTCCTTATTTGAATTCCCACCAGGTATCATTTTGAATTTTCCCCTTGAGCTCATAAGTGAAAGGGGGAGGGTCAAAACCACAATACTATTGATATTATACTCATGTTACCATGTGACCAAGGTTACCAGAGGACGACTTGAGACCCCCCACCCCATGCCTGTTTTGGGCTGGGAACTCCTCCCAACCACAAAAATGAGTAGGCTGTGGTGAGCCACTTGGTCTTTCATCCAATTACCAGCAACCTGTGCATTTTTACTTGTGCATGTTCCCTGGTTTTCAAGGTCATAGTTTCTAGCTCAGATGCTACAGCGTTTCTGTTTTAGATGCTGTTCCTCCATACATCATGGCCTCGTTAAGTGCAAAACAAGGAGATGGCTTTGCCTGCTGCCTAGTGCCTATGTATGAGGAGGTTGTCCTTGAACCCGGCCCTGCCTTTCCTACCTCAGATTCAAGGACTGAAAATCTGAAGATTCTGCTGATTGTATTTTTGTAGTAACAGACTTTTAAATTTTCAGTTCCGTGACACATGGGCTCCTTAACCTCAGCTTTGACAGCTACTTCTTACTTACATCTTCTTATTTAGTTACTTCTTCTTACTTCTGTTGTCCACATTCTAGGTTCTACACCAGGGGGCTAAACCGTGAATGAGTCTCTGTTTCCTCATTCATACAGTGACCTTCAGATCTACAAAGAGGAGAGCAAGAGAGAGGAACCACTAACAGCCAACCTCCCAAACTGGAGAGCTGAAAGGAAAAACCTCTTCAACCTCTCATCATAGCCTCATTAGCCTTCCCCACCATTCTGATGGGTGTGATCTTGTCCTGAAACTCTAGCATGGGAAGTGTAACCCCACTTCTGAGCCATGTCTCAAGGAAGTTTCTGACTCCATGATATACCTCTGGAGAAGTGAGCTGGGAAACCCCCATGCCTACTTGCCCTGCTTAACTCTTGTTTGTCTTTGGGTTTCATAGCGGAGCTTAATCCTCGTTTTTTCACTTAACATTCAAAAACCAACCATGAGAAAGTTAATATTGTTATTCCTTTCATAAATAAGGAGACTAATTTTAATAGATTTTAAGTAATGAAGACATAAGGGTAAATGCTGAAATCTGCCTCCCAAATGATAATCATCTAGGTATGCTGCCATCAGCTGACCCAGAGCTCTCTCCCAACAGTCCTCCCAGCCAGGGCTGTGTTCCACTTCTGCCATGTCCCCACAGGGGCTGTATGTCCCCTAGACCACAATATTTACCCTACTGTAATTTCTCTTTCTCCTGTTTTCCATCTTAAAGATTGTTGTGGACTGAGTGTTTGTGCCTCCCTCAAATTTATGTGTTGAAAACCTAACCCCCAATGTGATGGTATTTGGTGATGGGGCCTTTGGGAGATAGTTAAATGAGGGTGAGGTCCTCATGATACTATTAGTGCCCTTATAAGAGACACAAGAAAGCTTGCTTTTTCTCTCCCTCCACACTCAAGCATTGAGAGAGGTCCCTATAGCACAGAGTGAGAAGACAGCCAACTACAAGCTGGGAAGAGAGCTCTCAATGAACACAGATCCCTCTCAAACCTTGATCTTGGAATCCCCAGCCCCCAAAACTGTGAGAAAATTAATTTCTATTGTTTAAGCCACCTAATCCATGGTATTTTGTTATGGCAGCCTGAGCTAATACACAGGTCATCAAGATTCCTGGGCACGGGGATCATGTTTGTCTTGTTCATTTCCGTTTCCTTCTGTTTGGCATCACGCCTTTCAAAAAACTATGTGCTCATCAAATATTTGAAGAGTTAATGAATAAATTCACATAGGATGAAGAGATCTCCTCAACATCCTAGGACAGGGGTTGGCAAACTACAACCCATGAGCCAAATCTAGCTCACCACCTGTTTTTGTACAGCCCACAAGCTAATAATAGTTTTCATATATTTTAATTGAGGTATGAGTGATATATAATATTATATTAGTTTCAGGTATACAACAATGATGATTCAATATTTTCCTATATTACAAAATGATCACCAAAATAAGTCTAGTTAACATCTGTCCCCATACATAGTTACAATTTTTTTCTTATGATGACTTTTAACATTTGCTCTCTTTGAAACTTTCAGGCAATACAGTATTATTAACTATAATCACCATCCTATACATTATATCCCCATGAATTCTTTATTTCATAAATGGAAGTCTGTGCCTTTTGACCTCCTTATCTTTAACACACACACACACACACACACACACACACACACACACACACACTCCCTCAGGTAACCACCAATCTGTTCTCTGTATCTTTGAGCTTGGTTTTGTTTTTGTTTTTGTTTTCAGATTCCGCATATAAGTGCAATCATAAAGGATTTGTCTTTCTCTGACTTGTTTCACTTAACATAATGCCCTCAAGGTCCATGCATATTATTACAAATCGCAAGATTTAATTTTTTCTTATGGCTGAATAGTATCCCTCTGTGTGTGTGTGTGTGTGTGTGTGTGTGTGTGTGTGTGTATCTCACATCTTTATCCAATCATCCATTGATAGACATTTCACATTTTTAAATGGATGAAAAAATCAAAAAAAGAATGATATTTTGTTTCATATGAACATTACATGAAATTCAAATTCAATGTCCCTAAAGTTTTGTTAAAACACAGGCATGATACAGCAGTTTTCATGCTCCAACATCAGAGTTGAGTTGTTGCTGTAGATATGTGACTGTGATGGTTAATTTTGTGTGTCAACTTGCCTGGGCCATAGGATGCCCAAACAGCTGGTCAAACATGATTTCTGGATGTATCTGTGAGGCTGCTTGCAGAAGAAATTAGCACTTGAATTGGTGGACTTAGTAAAGCTGATGGCCCTCTCCAATGCGGATGAGCAGCATTCAAGCCACTGAGAGCCTGAACAGAACGAAAAGATGGAAGATAGTTGAATTAGCTCAGCCTGACTATTTGAGCCAAGATATCAATCTTCTGCCCTCCACACTCCTGGTTCTCAGGTCTTCAAACCCAGGCTGGACTCTACATCAGCAGCAGTCTGGCTCTCAAGCATTCAAACTATACCACTGGCTTTCCTGGCTCTCCAGCTTGCAGATGGCAGATTGCATTATCTGCCTCACCCTCTATTATCAACGGTGTCAATACCTCATAGTAAATCTTTATGAATATGTGTGTTGTGTGTGTTTGTGTGTGTGCCCGTGCATGCCTGCATGCATATCTTATTGGTTCTATTCAATATTTCTCTGGCAAACCTTCACTAATATACTGGACCACAAAGTCCAAACTATACATATCATGATCTGAGTTTTCACACTGTCTGCATCTTGGTGTGAGAAAGAAAGAAGATGGTGTCTGTCAAATGGTTTCTACTTTAATAGCCCAGCTGTAGAGACTTGATTTATAGGACTCTCTCAGGCTCTGAATGAACTCTAGCTGTAAAAAAAAAAATCCCTTTATTTCCCCCTGAAGCTCCATGTCTCTCTTCATCTCTGCATTGGACATGGTATGTAAGCAATATTTTTGAATCAGCGAATAATGAAACCCATTCAAAACAGAACAAAGAAATTAAGAAATCCAGACTACGGTGTGAACATCCTTATTCTTTTGGATGATGTTTGTATGAAAATCCACCAAGCTTGGTTTTCTTGCTCATAGACATTCAGCATCTGGAAGAGTCTTCATAGGAAGGAGAGGCTTCAGAAAAGAGCTTTATCCCTCATAGGTGAGGAATTGCGCCACAGCTGGCCCATGATATATTGAAAGTTTTTCTCTTTATTTTTTAATTGAAGTTTAGTTGATTTAGAATTTTGTGTTAATTTCTGCTGCATGGTAAAGTGACTCAGTTATACACATATATACATTCTTTTTTATATTCTTTTCCATTATGGTTTATCCCCAGTGTTTAAAGTTTTCTGAACCCACTGTAGAGCACAGAAAAATTCCACATCTTGCGGGAATTGAGTATCAAACATGTCCACCATGACTTCTTTCATTTGCTGACATGATGAAATTCTTGAAACACACATGGGTGTGTTTCAAAGTCTTTTTTGTCCTCTCTTAATGACTCAAAGATTAACAACTCAGATTTTCCATGGGATAAGAAGATACATATCAAAATAATTTTTGTTGGCTACACCACGAGGCTTGAGGGATATTAATTCCCTGACCAAGGATCAAACCCAGGCCCACAGCAGTGAAAGCGCCGAGTCTCAAAAAACTGGACCACCAGGGAATTGCTCAAAGGTATTTATTTATTTATTTATTTATTTATTTATATTTATTAGCTGTGTTGGGTCTTTGTTGCTGCGCACAAGCTTCTCTAGTTGTGGTGAGCAGGGGATACTCTTTGTTGTGGTACGTGGCTTCTCATTGCGGTGGCTTCTCTTGTTGCAGAGCATGGGATCTAGGCACGTGGGCTTCAGTAGTTGTGGCACATGGGCTCAATAGTTGGGGTTCACAGGCTCTAGAGCACTGGCTCACTTTTGTAGCACACAGGCTTTGTTGCTCTGCAGCATGTAGGATCTTCCCAGACCAGAGCTTGAACCTCAGTCCCCTGCATTGGCTGGCAGATTTTCAAGTATTGCACTACCAGGTAAGCCCAGGTATTTTTCATTAACCTAGAAAGATAATATTTTAGAAATAATACATAAGACTATAGAAAGATATATGTTTCCTTTGAAAAAAAATAAGAACTTTAAGAAGCATTTAATTACAAAATCTCCTTGCCACAAGGATTTTTCAGGGTAAGATCAAAAGGCCTATTACATTGCATGCATTTTGGTAGAACCTGGCCTTTCTCAGAAGCCCTATCCCCCAACATTTCCTAGCCCCCAAGTTACACATTATGAGAGTAATTAAACGTACCACCAAAAAAATTATCTATCTGTTTCAAAATGTATGGCCTGATTCCTCTGCTTCAGGGTTTCTGAAATGTTGTTTTATGCACAGAATCATAAAAGAGAGCAGGTGGAAATTTAGTCAAAGACTGGAAATGTTATATATTGCTAATCACCTGAGATGGAAAGTAAGAATTATTTTCTTGTACTATTCTTATCATGTCCAATATGAGTTACTTATTCCAAAGGTCTTTAGGAAGTTCAGGGTCATTTCTGGTGTTCGGGATGGGCAACTTCACATACTTATCTCTACTCAGGAAGTTCATAAATATTGTGCTTCAGGAAATTATATAGAACTAAACACAAGAGAAAATGTGTTGTTTCTCTTGAACAAGACTTCAGGAGGCCATAGAAGAGATGCCAGAATGAGAGGGAGACATTCCTACATCTTTGAAACACTGGAGACACCAAGTTTTAGGAGACAGTAAAAGATGTAATTACATTAAACAATGGATTTCTTTGGCCTTTTGCCCGAAAAGAGTAGAAATAGCTGACCAGATTACTTGCACTTCAGAATCCTTCAATGGCTGTTGATGCCATGACTGTATTTCTCTATACAGAAAGTACATTTCTTTTCTTCACTGTGTGTATCATCTCTGCAGGGCTTATGGGACAGTGGCAAATATGAGAGTGAGTCAAAAATTATCCTCACTCTGGCTGCAGAATTTATAGAAGTTTTAATATAACCAGAGTGTGGGTAATTTTTGACTCACCCTCTATTCAAATACATATAATATGAAGCCAATTTGGGTGGTTCTACAATAAATCAAACCTAAGTGCAATAGGTGTGGCAGGAAGAGTAATGATCCCCCAAAGATGCCCACTTCCTAACTCTGGAACCTGTGAATATGTTAGCTTACATGGGAAAAAAATGGATTTTAATGATGTTGAGGTTGAAGAATTATGTGGGATTATCCAGATGAGTCAATGTACTGACCTGGGTCTTTATAAGGGAGAGAGGGAAGAGGGCCAGAGACAAGGAAAGAGATACAGTGACAGAGCAGAGGGGAGAGAGAGAGAGAGATTGATTTCAAGGCTTTGAAGATTGACTGGATCATGGGGCCACTAACCAAAGAATGCAGGCAGCCTCTAGAAGCTAAACAAGGTGAAGAATCAGATAGTCCCCTAGGGCAGGGGTCCTCCAACCCTGGTCCCTGGACTGCTAATGGTCCATGGCCTGTTAGGAACCAGGCCACACAGCAGGAGGTGAGAGGTGGGTGAGCAACCACAGCTTCATCTGTATTTACAGCTGCTCCCCATCGCTCACATCACCACCTGAGTTCTGCCACCTGTCAGATCAGCGGGGGCACTAGGTTCTCATAGGAGCTTGAACCCTGCTGTGAACTGCACATGTGAGGAATCTAGGCTGGGCACTCATATGAGGATCTAATGCCTGAGGATCTGAGGTGGAGCTGAGGCAGTGATGCTAGTGCTAGAGGGTCACTGCAAATACAGATGATCATCAGAAGAGAGGTCTGACTGCACAGAGACTATAAGCAGTCAATTGCTAGCAGACTCATATCAAAATCCTATCAGGGAGTAGCAAGTGAAAACAAGCTCAGGGCTCCCACTGAGTTTGCATTATGGTGAGTTGTATAATCATTTCATTGTATATTACAATGTAATAATAATAGAAATAAAGTGCACAGTACATGTAATGTGCTTGAATCATTCTGAAACCATCCCCCCCACCCAGGGCCTTGGAAAAATTGTCTTCCATGAAACCGGTCCCTGGTGCCAGAAAGGTTGGGAACCTTGATTTTAGTCCCATAAGACCTACTTTGGACTTCCAACTTCTGGATCTGTATGATAAATTTGTGTTTGTTTTTAGCAGCAGGTCTGTGGCACCTTGTTACAACAGCAATAGGAAACACACAATTGAAGTATAGTTTTGGAAGTATCCGTTTTCTGGGATTCTGGAGTGATGGAAGCTCAGATCCTGTTCAGCGACTCCCAGGAACACAGTTATGGCTTTGCTGAGGCTGAGCTGACTCAGGCACATGGAGGGACAGATGTTAATCAAAGAGTGGAAACCAAGAGCACAGTGACTCTGACAAATGCTCTGCAGGAAAGGTACAGGGACTACCAGAGTGAAAATTATGAGAACCTGACCTAACCTGAGCAGGCAGAGAAGGCTTCTCAGAGGAATCAACATAGAAGCTGGGATCTGACGGCTTGTATAGTTTTGACTCAAGGAAGACAAAAGAGTGTTTCAAGGAGAGGGAATATGTACAAATCCTTTGTCCCAGAGAGGCACCGTGAATTTACAAAATTCAAAGAAAACTGATGTGGCTGGAATAATGGTGAGTATATGGTAGAGAGATGGAGAGGTACTCAGGAGATGACACAAACATATTCTCACTGATGTATGGCTCCTGGTTTTGATCCTACATGTAACGGGTTTAACAAAGAAGTGACATGATTTTATTTGTGTTTGGAGAAGATCCTTCTGATTTCTAAAGGGTGCATAGGGAGGTGACAAAGGTAGAAAGAGTAGTCAGTTAGGAGGATACTGCAGTTGTTCAGGCAAATGAAGGTGGCAGGATGACCAAGGAGGAGGGGATGGAGGTAAAGCCAGCTGGACAGATTGGGAATATACTGAGAAGATAAGAACAATAGGATTGAAAATGCATAGGTTGTAACAGGAAATAAGATAATTGCTGAGAGTAACTTTCGGATTCCAAACTTGTGCCACAGGATGGATGTGGTGCCATGTAGCTGGAGAAGGACACCATGCGAAAGGATTGGATTAGGGTAAAGATTATATTGGAAGGCTGAGTTGAAGATGTCTTGGAGATACCAAAGATGTCAATACTCCTCTGGATCTCAGAGGAGAAGTCACAGATAAAGAAACATATGTGGGACTTCCCTGGTGACCCTTTAGTTAAGAATATGCCTGCCAGTGCAGAGGTAACAGGTTTGATCCCTGGTCCACGAAGATCCCACGTGACATGGAGCAACTAAGTCTGTGTGCCACAAATACTAGCCTTCAGCCTACTGAGCCTGCGTGCCACAACTACTGAAGCCGACATGCCTAGAGTCCGTGCTCCACAAGAGAAGACACTGCAAGGAGAAGCCTGTGTGCCACAATGTAGTGTAGCCCCCACTCAGCCCAACTAGAGAAAGACTGCACATGCAATGAAGACCCAACACAGCCAATAAATAAGTTAATTAATTAAAGAAACACACATGACCATCATTTGCATCTAGATGGTGGCTGAATCTAAGGAATGAATGTTATTGTCTAGGAGGAAAGAATTTAATGGGAATTGAAGTTGTTCTGGAACCAATCCATTGGCTACAACTATAAAGGAGACAAAAAGAGAAAAGCAAGAGGGAACAGAAGAAAGACATGGGGGGATGTATAAGTAGAATCTAGAGGGGATAGGGGTAGAGTGCTTCATGGGAAAGGAGTGATGAATAATCACAAGTTTCTAAAAGGACTTTTGAAGAGATGGAAATCATTGTAGGTCTAAGAGATATTTGCTTTGGTGAAACTGGGGGTGGGGGAAGAAACAATATTTGCATGGGTTGAAGGAGTGAGTTTAAAGCAACAAAATTGAGACAGAGAAAAAAATCAACTCTTGGCCGGTAGCCAGAAGATGGCCAAGAAGTACATGTTTGTAAGATAGAAGACAACCAAACATGTTTCCATGACTATGGAAAGACTGCTGTTGAGAAGGTAAGGGAGAGAGGGGGGAAGGAAGGAGAGAGAAATGGAAAGGGGAAGAGAGAGAGAGAATATGTGTGAACAATAATTTAAGGATAATTGATAAGCATGTATGATGGGACTCAAAGTGCAGGTGGAAGCATCATCTTCAGAGAGGAGAAGGAACATTATCTCAATGATACAAGAGGATGCAGGCTGATGTTTGGGATGGCATGGAGTTCACAGTGTGTCATCATGATGATCTTGATTTTCTCTGTGAAATAAGTGCTGGGAACATTTCCTGAGAAGGGGAGAAGAGGTAGAAGATTCAGTGCTGGAACCAGTGATTATGGAGGTTGGGTGGACAATCTAATGAGAGAAATGCAGGACTTCTAGGCACAGAGCAGGCAGGATTTAAGAGAAGATGAAAGAGGTAAGAAAACATCGGTAAAAGAAGTTTGTAAGTCTAGGAGGAGAAAAGATGGTGGCAAAGTAGAGGGACGTGGAATGCATCCCTCCCCACAGATGCATTGCAAAGGCACCAAAAGACTCAATAAATCCCACAAAGAGCAAACTGAACACCAGCAGATGACCTCAGACACCAGAAAAGACAGCAAGGATCCTGACATAACTGGTAGGGAGGCATCTACAATGGCTCAAGGAGGATGAAGTGGCTGAGCTGTGGCAGACAGGAAGGAGTGAGAAACACACGGATGGTCCACACTACAGCTCAGCTTTCCCGGACTGAGACATTGATTCACAGCTGAACAGAGGGTCCGGGAGTGGGAGCGTGGAAACCAGAGAACTGGTTCAGGGTGAGAAAAATTGTTGCCAATAAGGTGATGGGCCGAGAGGACAGGAGGGAAGAGGTCCACAGCTAGGAGTGCCTGCCCCTGAGAGCTGCCTGGCCATGATGGCAGCTGGATGCTGCAGGCTCACAGGCAGGGGGGAGGAGCCATGGTCATAGCCTCTCTCTCTCTTTCAGAGCCTGCAACAAGCAGTGGAGGGACCCCTGTGGGCCACCTAAGGCTCTCAGGGATCACAAGTACCCTCAGGCCCTTGGGCAGGGCTAGCATAAAGCCCCAGGAGGCAGCAGAGAGCAGGCTTGGAACTCCGGCAGCAGGAAGACTGCTGAGAAAAAAAAAAATGGAGGAAGGCCCAACTCTGAGACTTTCTGTTTACACCTGAGCCACCGGTGTCCCTCTGCAACAGGCACCTCCAAGCCCGAATGAAACGACAGTGCACCACTGCTCACTCACTCTCAGGGGAAGGAGCCACTATTGTACCCTCTCCCTCCCACACATCAATGCTTACAGATGAACAATAAAGGAAGCTCTGCTGGTCACAGCATAATACAAAAAACCCAAGGCGATTAGAAGGACACTTACAGCTGAGACTCTAAGGAAACAGAAATATTAGCATCAATTCTACTGAATTGGTCCATTCTGGGATCAGTTATGGATTTTTATGTTTGTTTTTCTTTTTTCTTTATTAATTATGATCTCAGTGCTAAGGGATCTACAAGTTTTAAAAAATATTTTTTATTCTATTTTTATTTCTAGCCTTTCTATATACTTCTATTTCTAGCTAAGTTTTTCGTAGTATGGACTATATATCTCTCATACCTTCCTTTCATCTCTATCTTTTATACATTTCTATTCCCTTCTTTTTATTTGCATATTTCCAGCCACACTATGCTCTTCTTTTCTCCTGTCTTCCATCCATTTTTAGTTTATTTTATCTTAAAATACTTATAAGCAACACTATCGACCTGCTCAGACTACTTGCTCTATTCTCCAGATGACGCACCACCTTGGTTTTTAATATTAGGCTTTTGTCTTTATCTCAGTTCTTAACAATTGTCTAATTTCATTCTGAGAATCTCCATTCTGTCTGGTGGTACTCTAGCTATTTGTTATATTTGATCCTAGCTTTCAACATCTCCCTGGATTTGTGTTTCTAAGAGTAAGGGGTTATTTGTTTGTTTGTTTGTTTTTACTTTGGTTTCTGTTTTGTTCTGTTTTGGTTTTCAATTTCTGTTGGGTTTCTCTTTGACTATCTGATAGCATACTGGGGTTCTTCTGTCAGGTTTTTCCAGAGCCTTATGTCCTAATGGATTCGGTAATTGTGTGTCTTACACATATATGTGTTTCCTAGACTTAGTCTTTGTTTAACCCAACACTGGGAAATTAGTCTGGGGCTTGCACAGTCTTCTATAAACTCTGCTATTGCTGGGAAAAGCAGCACCAGAAGATGGGACTATCATGAGGAAACAAAGAAACACCATGCAGGCAAAGGAGCAGGAAAAAACGCACAAGACCAAATAAATGAAGAGGAACTAGGAAAAATGCCTGAAAAAGAATTCAGAGTAATGATAATAAAAATGATACAAAATCTCAATAACAAAATACAGGAAGTACAAGAAACAGTTCAGAAGAACTCCGAAGAACTAAAGAACAAACAAACAGCAATGGATAACAAAATAACTGAAATTAAATACACTCTAGAAGGTATAACCAGCAGAATTACTGAGGCAGAAGGACGAATAAGTGAGATGGAAGATAGAAAGGGGGAAATAACTGCCACAGAGCTGGAAAAAGAAAAAAGAATAAAAAGAATGGAAGACAGTCTCAGAGACCTCAGTGATAACATTAAGCATATCAACATTCAAATCATAGGCATCCCAGAAGAAGAAGAAAAAATGAAAGGGTTTGAGAAAATATTTGAAGAGGTTATACTGGAAAACTTCCCCAAATGGGAAAGGAAATAATTAACCAGAGTCCAAGAAGCACAGAGAGCCCCATACAGAATAAACCCAAGGAGAAATACACCAAGGCATATATTAATCAAACTAATGACAATTAAACACAAAGAAAAAATAATAAAAGCAGCAAGAGAAAAGCAACAAATAACATATAAGGGAAAACCCATAAGGATAACAGCTGACCTTTCTACAGAAAATCTGCAGGCCAGAAGGGAATGGCAGGATATACTGAAAGTCCTGAATGAGAAAAACCTACAGCCAAGAATACTCTACCAGCAAGAATCACATTCAGAGTCAATGGAGAAATCAAAAGCTTTCCAGACAAGCAAAAGTTAAGAGAATTCAGCACCACCAAACCAGAATTACAATAATTGCTAAAGGAACTTCCCTAAGTAAAAAACACAAGAGAAGGAAAACACCTACAAATACAAACCCAAAACAATTCAGAAAATGGTAATTGGAACACACATGTCAATAATCACCTTAAATGTAAATGGATTAAATGCTCCAACCAAAAGACACAGATGGGCTGGATGGATACAAAAACAAGACCCTTCTATATGCTACCTACAAGAAACCCACTTCAGACCAAGGGATACATATAGACTGAAAGTAAAGAGATGGAAAAAGATATTCCATGCAAATGGAAGTCAAAAGAAAGCTGGAGTAGAAATATTCATATCAGGCAAATTAGACTTTAAAGTAAAGACTATTACAAGAGACAAGGAAGGTCACTACATAATGATCAAGGGATCCATCCAGGAAGAACAAATCACAATGGTAAATACCTATGCACCCAACATAAGAGCACCTCAATACATAACGCAAATGCTAACAGCCATAAAATGGGACACAATACTAGTGGGAGACTTGAACACCCCACTTACATCAATGGACAGATCATCCAAACAGAAAAGAAATAAAGACACACAAGCTTTAAATGACACATTAGACCATCTCGACTTAATGGATATTTATAGGACATTCCATCCAAAAATGACACAATACACTTTCTTCTCAAGTGCACACGGAATATTTTCCAGGATAGATCACATCTTGGGTCACAAATCAAACCTCAGTAAATTCAAGAATATTGAAATCATATCAAGAAGCTTCTTAGACCACAATGCCATGACACTAGATATCAAATACAGGAAGAAAACTGCAAAAAATACAAACACTTGGAGGCTAAGCTCCTCACTATTAAACAACCAAGAAATGATAAAGGAAATCAAAGAGGAAATCAAAGAATATCTAGAAACAAACTACAATGAAGACACAACAACCCAAAACCTATGGGATGCAGCAAAAGCAGTTCTAAGAGGGAAGTTTATAGCAATACAGTCATACCTCAAGAAACAAGAAAAATAGCGAATAAACAACCTAACCTTACACCTAAAACAATTAGAAAAAGAAGAACAAAGAAACCCCAAAGTGAGCAGAAGGAAAGAAATCATAAAGATCAGAGCAGAAATAAATGAAAAAGAAAGGAAGGAAGCAATAGCAAAAATTAATAAAACTAAAAGCTGGTTCTTTGAGAAGATTAACAAAATTGATCAACCATTAGCCAGACTCATCAAGAAAAAAAGGGAGAAGATGCAAATCAACAGAATTAGAAATGAAAAAGGAGAAGTCACAACGGACACCTCAGAAATACAAAAGATCATGAGAGACTACTACAAGCAACTATATGCCAATAAATTGGATAACCTGGAAGAAATGGATAAATTCTTGGAAAAATACAATCTTCCAAGACCGAACCAGGAAGAAATAGAAACTATGAACAGACCAATCACAAGTATGGAAATTGAGGCAGTGATTACAAATCTCCCAACACACAAAAGCCCAGGGCCAGATGGATTCACAAACATTTCGAGAAGAGTTAACACCTATCCTTCTCAAACTCTTCCAAACTATAGCAGAAGGAGGAACACTCCCAAACTCATTCTACAAGGCCACCATCACCCTGATACCAAAACCAGGCAAAGATGTCACAAAAAAAAGAACATTACAGACCAATATCACTGATGAATATAGATGCAAATATCCTCAACAAAATACTAGCTAACAGAATCCAACAGCACATTAAAAAAATCATACACCATGATCAAGTGGGGTTTATCCCTGGGATACAAGGATTCTTCAACATACGCAAATCATTCAACGTGATACATCATATCAACAAATTGAAGGATGAAAAACATGTGATAATCTCAATAGATGCAGAAAAAGCTTCTGACAAAATTCAACATCCATTTATGATAAAAGCTCTCCAGAAAATGGGCATAGAAGCAAATTACCTCAACATAATAAAGCCATATATGAGAAACCAAAAGTCAACATCATTCTAAATGGGGAAAAACTGAAAGAATTCCCTCTAAGAACAGGAACAAGGTAAGGGTGTCCACTCTCACCATTATTATTAAACATACTTTTGGAAGTTTTAGCCACAGCAATCAGAGGAGAAAAAGAAATAAAAAGAATCCAAATTGGACAAGAAGAAGTAAAATTGTCACTCTTAGCAGATGACATGATATTATACAAAGAAAACCCTAAAGACTCTACCAGAAAACTGCTAGCACTAATTGATGAATTTAGTAAAGTAGCAGGATATGAAATTAATATACAGAAATCACTTGCATTCGTATACACTAATAATGGGAGAGCAGAAAGAGAAAGTAAGGAAACGCTCCCATTCACCATTGCAACAAAAAGAATAAAATACCTAGGAATAAACCTGCCTAAGGAGGCAAAAGATCTGTATGCAGAAAACTTTAAGACATTGATGAAAGAAATCAAAGACAACACAAACAGATGGAGGGACATACCATGTTCCTGGATTGGAAGAATCAACATCTTGAAAATGACTGCACTACCCATAGCAATTTATACATTCAAGGCAATCCCAATCAAATTACCAATGGCATTTTTCACAGAACTAGAGCAAGAAATCTTATGATTTCTATGGAAACACAAAAGACCCCGAATAGCCAAAGCAATCTTGAGAAGGAAAAATGGAGTTGGTGGAATCAGGCTTCCTGACTTCAAACTATACTACAAGGCCATAGTGATCAAGACAGTATGGTACTGGCAGAAAATTAGAAAGGAAGATCAATGGAATAGAATAGAGAACTCGCAGGTAAGCCCAAACACATATGGACACCTTATCTTTGACAAAGGAGGCACGAATACACAATAGAAAAAAGACAGCCTCTTCAATCAGTGGTGCTGGGAAAATTGGACAGCTACATGTAAAAGAATGAAATTAGAACACTTCCTAACACCATACACAAAAATAAACTCAAAATGGATTCAACACCTACATGTAAGGCCAGACACTATAAAACTCTTAGAGGAAAACATAGGCAGGACACTCTATGACATCCATCAAAGCAAGATCCTTTTGGACCCACCTCCTAGAATCATGGAAATAAAATCAAGAATCAACAAATGGGACCTAATGAAACTTAAAAGCTTTTGCACAGCGAAAGAAACCATAAACAAGACTGAAAGGCAACCCTCAGAATGGGAAAAAATAATTGCCTATGAAACAACGGACAAAGGATTAACCTCCAAAATATACAAGCAGCTCATGAAGCTTAATATCAAAAAAGCAACTAACCCAATCCACAAATGGGCAGAAGACCTAAATAGACATTTCTCCAAAGAAGACATACAGATGGCCAACAAACACATGAAAAGATGCTCAACATCACTCATCATCAGAGAAATGCAAGTCAAAGCCACAATGAGGTATCACCTCACACCTATCAGAATGGCCATCATCACAAAATCTGGAAACAACAAATGTTGGGGAGGATATGGAGAAAAGGGAACTCCCCTGCACTGTTGGTGGGAATGTAAGTTGGCACAGCCACTATGGAAAACAGTTTGGAGGTTCCTTAAAAAAACTACAAATAGAACTACCATATGATCTAGTAATCCCACTACTGGGCATATACCCAAAGAAAACCATAATCCCAAAAGAAACTTGTACCATAATGTTTATTGCAGCACTCTTTACAATAGCCAGGACATGGAAGCAACCTAAATGCCCATCAACAAATGAATGGATAAAGAAGATGTGGCATATATATACAATGGACTATTACTCAGCTATAAAAAGGAATGAGATGGAGCTATATGTAATGAGGTGGATAGACCTAGAGTCTGTCATACAGAGTGAAGTAAGACAGAAAGAGGAAGACAAATATTGTATGCTAAGTCACATATACGGAATCTAAAAATGGTACTGATGAACTCAGTGACAAGACAAGAATAAGGATGCAGATGCAGAGAATGGACTGGAGAACTCGAAGTTGGGGGGGCGGGTCTGAAGGGGAAGCTGAGACGAAATGAGAGAGTAGCATAGACGTATATACACTACCAACTGTAAAACAGATAGCCAGTGGGACGTTGCTGTATAACAAAGGGTGTTCAACTCGATGATGAATGATGCCTTGGAGGACTGGGACGGGGAGGGTGGGGGGGGAGTCGAGGGAGGTAGGGAATACAGGGATATGTGTATAAAAACAGATGATTGAACTTGGTGTACCCAAAAAAATAATAAATAAATAAATAAAATGAAATAATTATTTAAAAAGATGCAAAGCAGCCTATATATATATATATATATATATAATTTTCTTTAAAAAGAAGTTTGTAAGTCTAAACCAGGTAGTGTTGGTTCTTGGTAATCATTGCCATGAATTATCCTATGTCATTACTGCTTTTCCTTCCTACTTTTGCAGTGGGTAGAGGGTGCCAAAAATATCATGCAATCTTGTTAAGAAAGTCTAAAATGCCAGCTAGTACATTTCCATTTAATGCATAAATAGGCACCTAAGCCCCCCCAGTTCTGCATTTTTGAGGGGTGTTACTGAGTGACTCTTACATAGAGGTAGATGTAGAGGAAAAGGATAGGATACTATGGCTCTGGGTAGAATGAACCTCATCACTTCAGATCATTGATTCTTGCTTATTTAGTTAACCATGCACGGCACATAGCAGGTGTTCAATAAGAGTGCTGATATATGAGTCAAGATAGTCAAAGTTCCATAAGGAATAAGAGTTAAATCTATATTTTAAACAAACAGAGACCATTGCTCCTGGATAATGAGTCAAGCAGTAAACCAAGTGTGAGCCATCCCAGGACATCAACTGCTCGTACCTAGTTTTCCAGTGTCACAGGCACGTGCTGCACAAGTGGATCAGTTAGTGAAGTGCTCTGGGAGCAGTGCATGATCTTACCTCACTGTCTTTGCAGGCATCTGACATGGCCCTGCTAGACAGCGTGTACTTCTCAGATACGGCTCCGATTTTCTTGATCCCTTTGAACCATTTCCTGTATTGCTCCCGGACCTGTAGAGGCAAAGCATGCTCTGGGTCAGATGAGAGAGAGGAGTGGGGCTGGAAAGAGTCCTGAGTGGGATGCAGGCAGTGATACCTGCTGGCTGAGGAGGCAGTACACCAGGAAGATGAAGACACCCTGCAGGCTGTTGATGATGGTGAAGAGATAGGCCATGATGTGGGCAGCCCATCCCACCTGCAGGATTCCCAGACACCACGTGCATCCCAAGATGAAGAGCTGAGCTGTGGCTTTAAATGTCAGCATCCTGGGTAGGAGAAGAAAAGAAGCTCCTGATACAACTAGAGCAACACAATCAAAGCCATTCTCATCTTCACCCCATGGATGCTCCATCCTTCCCTTGTTGGTAATGAGTTGTCAGACTGAGTTGTGATTGGCTTTCATCTTTACTGTCAATGATTCTCCACAATAGAAATCCCACTCAGGTCCAGGGTGGCATTTGCATTTGGAATGAAGAGGGTAGTGACACTTCATAATTTATGTTGCAAAAAATTTATCTTTATGCTCCATGGAGATCCCTAATTTCATTCAACCAACATTACTGAGGAGGTACCATGCATCATGCTCTGTGCTGGGGTCTGGGCATTAAAAATAACAAAGGTGAGATTTCTATTTTCATAAAGCTCACAATCTACTCAAATCACTAATACAACCAAGCAATAAGATGCAAAATTTGGAAAGGATAATGATAGAAACATGGAAGAAAGGGCATCAAACATGCACAAGGGTTCCTGGAGCAAAGGACTGCCTAAGCCTCCTAGGAGATTTGATGTTGACTAGGACTTTTTCCAAAGAGAGGAATGGAAGAGAGGTGAGAAGGTGCTTGAAATGTGGGTGGGGTATGGAAGGATGCTGGGTTGTGGGAGCAGCCACAGGTTTTTCTAAGTGCTTCATGGAAACATAACTGTTCTCTGCACTTGGTCATAGGACTGCTGACAAAAGTTCAAAGAATATCACAAGATGGGATTAGAGATGGACAGAGCACACACCTGGATCTGAACTGGCTGCCATAGGACAGCTGCATGTGTTTTACTCTGGGTTCCCCTAGAAAAACCTAGGAAGGGACATCAGGAACTGCTCAGGCACATGGCTTTGCTCTTGGGACTGCACACCTGTGGAGTTGTCAGCCTCTTCTCCATCTTACCTGGTGTTCTGGAGGGTGGACACATCACTGTTGAGGGAAGAGAGTTTGCTTTTCAAAATCCAGAGGGTCATCAGAAAGAAAGTTAAATTGACCTTCAGAAAACCACAAAACATTTATTGAATAAAACATCAATCTGCTCTCCAGCCTGTCCAACATTAATTCCACACTTAAGTAGTTTTTCTGTTTAGTAACAATGTTAGAATGTTTAGCTTTAGGAACAGTCTTAGATAATCAAACCAAACCCATGACAACCCAGGAACATTCCTGTTCCTGTCACATCCCCAACCCCCACTTGGAAGTCTGCTCTTCTAACGACGCTCAGCTGAGCATTAACGATGCTTTGATGTCATCACTCACAGAGATGATAGCACAGACTGGTCCAAGGAAACCCCATTTAAATCCCTTTTCTCGTTGGAGCCAGCAGCTGGGCAAGGGAGAAAATTAAAAATGCATTTGTGATAAAGAAGATGTGGTACATATAGACAATGGAATGTTACTTGGTCATAAAAAGGAATGAAATAATGCCATTTGCAGTGACATGGATGGACCTAGAGATTGTCATACTTTGTGAAGTAAGTCAGAGAAAGACAAATATCATATGATATCACTTATTGAGGAATCTTTAAAAATATGGTACAAATGAACCATTATCAGTACAAAACAGAAACAGAATCACAGAAATAGAAAACAAGTTTATGGTTACCAAAGAGCAAAGGGAGTGTATAAACTGGGTGATTGGGACTGACATATACACACTACTATATATAACATAAATAACTAATAAGAAGCTACTGTACAGCACAGGGAACTCTACACAATACTCTATAATGACCCACATGGGAAAAGAATCTAAAAAAGAGTGGATGTATGTATATGTATAACTGATTCACTTTGTTGTACAGCAGGAAGTAACACAACATGGTAAATCAACTGCAGTGCAATAAAAATTAACTTTAAAAATGCATTTATCCTTAGGGATCTGGAACAATTACATACATCCACTCATTCATGAACAAATATTGAGTGTCTCTTCTGTGATAGACTCTGTGGTTGGTTCTCTAGTGGTGAAGAAAGTAAACACGTCCTTTAACTCCACAAATCTCACATCAGTAGGAGACACACGATGTGACAATTGTAAAAAGTGGGAGGCTATAAGAATGTATCATTGAATGTCATGCTTAGTTTTGGGTATAGGGAATTAGGATGGTTAGAGAAGATTTCCAAGGAAATGATATTTTAGCTTAGACATGAACAATGAGTGGATGTTACTGAGATAAACAGTGTTGAAGCAGGAAAGAAGTCTGTAAACCTTGAAAATATCAGGCTAAGTTAAAGAATCTAGTCACAAAAGGCCACATGTATGATTGCATTTATGTGAAATACTCTGAATAGGCAGACTCATAGACACAGAAAGTAGACTAGTGATTGTCAGGGGTTGGGGCAGAGGAATGGGTAGCAAGAAGAAGGAGTGAAAGTTACCATGTATGAGGATTCTTTGGGGGAGTCGAAAAAGTTCTAAAATTAGATTGTGGTGATGGCTGTACACTGTGACTGTTCTAAAAACCACTAATCTGTATGCTTTAAAAGGGTGAATTTTATGGTATGTGAAATATATTTCAATAAAAATGGAAAAACTAAACCTAGTATTCAAAGCCTAAAATAAAAGAGTGCAAGCTAAGGAGCTTGACTCCCTGAATTTGATTCCAGCTCAGCTGCCTACTAACTGTGCACCCTTTGGCATTTACTGAAACTATTTGTGCCTCAGTTTACTCATCTGTAAAAAGGGGCAAATGACAGTATCTACCTAATAATACTGGTGTGAGGATGAATTGCACTAACACATAGTAAAATGCTTAGAAAAATGTCTGGCACAAAGTATGCACATTGTAAATCTTAACTCTGATACAATCTATTATTTTGATTATTTACAACAGCTCCACTACTACAAATGAAAAATTGGGACATCATACAGAATCAGCATAAAGAAGCAGGTTAGATTTTTCTAAATGATATCCTAAGCATTTCTTTTGATTTCACCTTTGCTATTTCAAGGACAGAGATTAAAGGCATTCTCCTTAATTACTGTCATCTTCCACTACGAAGATGTCCTAGGGATTATTACTTAGTATCTCTCTATATTATGCTCTGGCATAATAAAATGCTTCATGGGTCATATAATACCACAATTGTGCTGAAGAGATAGGAACAGTGGGAGTCTACATTTACCTGGTCGGTGTTCCATAAAGATGCGGCCTGGATGCTGCAGAAATGACCACAATCACAGCTGGGACTCCATAGCCCACTGGGAACATGAGCTTCTTCATGAACCTGTTGACACTAGAGTAGTTGACCACCGTCAGGTTGCGTGCAGTGAGGAAGAGGTGCAGGCCCTCCAGCAGCATCCAGGTGAAGGAGGCCAGGTAGAGGTAGTGTAAGGCACCCGCGATGATGGCACACAGCACCTGGGGAAGGAGGAAGCTGTCACCAGGAGGGATTGCCGGGGTAGAGAATGACCCCTGGACTTCTTCTATACCTTGCCTCTGGAAATGTTCTGATGTATATGAAGGAGTGGTCAATGGAGTGTTCATGTTCTAGTTGGGTCCAGCAATGTGAAACTGATTACTTACCCAGCTCACCTTTCCCCTAACCCAGGTCTTTTTATTAAGATGTTCAAGGCATCACAGCTCCAAGAACTCAGCATCCCCTTGGGCAGGGCAAGGGCATTCTGGGACAGTATAAGTACCTTGATCTCAGTTCTGTCGATGGCTGTTAGGAAGAGCAGGTGAGCCAGGAAGAGGCAGAGTGAGAGCTGCAGGTGGAGGGAAGTGCTGGTGTTCTGGATGGCTTTGCACAGCAGGAAGGTGAGGGCCGCCAGGAAGAGGCACAGCAGAGAGAGGCTCAGCCCCACGTAGGTGATCATTGTCAGTGCAGGATCCTTCTCCTGGGACCCAGCAGAGAGGAGATCACAGTCACACTTTCCTGCTCTGGGGGAATGACCCACCATTGTTGTTTTCATTTTTAGGCATACAAAAATCAGGTATGGAGGATCCAGGTAGATTTGTTATGTTTGTGGATAACTTTCTCCAGATTCTGAATGTTAGAATTTTATGAGATCTGAACAATTAATTCTGACCTTGGAAGAATTGAGGGAAAGGAGAGTCCTTCATTGAGACCCAGCCCTGGAACTCAGAAGGGTTCATTTTTCTTTGGACTTTGGGGCACGACTAAGCTTATGGGTCACCACGAGAGGTTCACAGAAGCATGAAGCTCCATGTTGAGCACCATCCTCCATCCCCATCATGTGATGGTGTGTGACAGAGTGTGTACCTGAGACTCAGTGTCCAGGTATTAAGTCCCCACCATGGACTCTGCTCACCTCATCCCTGCAATATGTGTTCCTGGCTGGTCACTAATCCTTACAGATCTAGAACTGCATCCTTGGTTAAGGAGGAAAACTACTACACGTTGACAAAGGTGGTAGCTTAAAATTCATATTTCCCTCCCTATTCTTGCAAATAATCCTAAATCTATGCAGAGAATGAAAAAAAAAACCCACCAATTCCATTTCCCTGTAACTGGTAGAGAAAGAGAGGGTGGGAGGGAGGGAGGGAAGGAGGGAGGGAGGGAGGAAGGGAAATGCAAATGATAAAAAAAAAATTGGAAGTAAATGTTCAAAGGAAGTGCATCTGGATAAACAGCAAGTGGGTATTATTTACACTGTTTTTAATTTGCAACATATCCGTGAGCTTGAAATGTTTCTCTCAATAAAGTGTTAAAAAATAAATAGCAAAAAGCCCTGCAGATGAATCTTGATGCATACTATATCTGAGAATCTTTGATGTAACAAAATCCTAATTTCCCCACTATATAAAGAGCCCCCTAAACCCATTTTAAAAATGTATCACCAATCCAATAGAAAAATGGACAAAGGTTGTGAACAAATTGTTTCCAGAGAAAGGAATACTAATGGCTCAAATTAAAATGCCCAATTCCATTCATAATAAGAAAAACACAAAATCTTTCTTGGATACATTGACCTCTCAGATGAGTAAAGATCCAAAATGTTGATAATATCTTGCAGCAAAAGCATGAGGAATCACACACCCTCATATAATGCTGGAGGGAGGGAATTCCCTGGTGGTGCAGTGGTTAAGAATCCGCCTGCCAATGCAGGGGATACAGGTTCAATCCCTGGTCCAGGAAAACCCCACGTGTCACAGAGGAACTAAGCCCGTGTGCCACAACTACTGAGCCGGCGTACCCCAGCTACTGAAGCCCTCATGCCTAGAGCCCATACTCTGCAACGAGAGAAACCACCACAATGAGAAGCCCGCACACCACAATAAAGAGCAGCCCCCACTGGCTGCAATGAAGACCCAATGCAGCCAATCATTCATTCACTCATTCATTCAATTTTTTAAAAATGCTGGAGGGAGGATTCAACCCTATAAGTTGAAAAATGGAACTACCAACACACAATTATGAATGTCACCCAGTATACATCCTAACTGTATACTCAAACATGAGAATAATGAAGTGTGTGTAAATCATTACAACATTCCTGATGTTAGCAAATGATCAAGAAAAAAAAACACTCATTGTGAGGAGCCTTGATACGTAACAAATGGCACATTCACACAACAGAAGGCAATGTGGCCATAAAAATGATCGAAGAATCTCTTCCTGGATGGAAACAGAATGATCTCTCTGAGGTAAAAAATAAAAAAAAAAAAACAGTGAAAAAAATGCCACTGTGAGAGTGAAAAAACGGGGGACCAAGAACAAATACATGTATTTGCTTTAGGTATGTAAAATAGCCATACACAGCTGTAGGAGAAACCAACAATATTGGTTGCTGAGGCAAGAGGAAGTAGGTGTCCAGGGTTAGGGGTGAGATGGAGAATCTTCAGTGTTTCCTCTCTTATTCTGTTTCAATTATGAAACACAAGTATTTTCACTCTTCAATAAATATAAAACAGTATATAAATAAAAGTATTCATATTGTGTTATCTTGCAATGTGGCAGGAAGAAACACCACCTTGGAAAATTGTTCAAACTCCTGGGGACTCCTAAGAGTCTGGCCATTTGGCTAAGAACCTTTTCATGCTAATTTTCCTGTGGATGCTCTGAGGTCATCTGAGTGACTCTCTGGTTTTTATGATCCAGAGGAAATAACCAGCTCACCTAGCCAGGGCAGGAGGCAAAGATGGCTTCTGACCCACTTGTACTCACTGGCTCCCCAGGGCCCCTCTGACTTCTGCCATCACCAAATCTTCCTTTCTACAGCCCTGAGCACCCCTCTCCTGAAAAGCCCTGTGGTAAACAGAAGCCCAATTTGGCAACCACACCCCACCCCCATCTTCTTCCAGGTGTTCAATCAAATGCCAATCCAGGTGCTGCTGGGAAGAAATTTTTTCAGGTGGAATTCAAGTCCTCCATCAACTGACTTAAAGAGAGCAAGTTTATCCTGGGTGGACCTGACCTAATCAGGTGGGCCCTGAAAAGATCTGGGCTCTTCTTGGAGAAAAAGATTGAAAGTGTGAGAGAGCTCTGACACAAGGGAGCTTCTCCTGCTGATCTCCACGTAGGAACACTGATGCACTGTGAGAGGACACAGATGAGAAGGAATGCAGGCAGCCCCTAGGAGCTGAGCCTGCTGCCCTGCTGACAGACAGCAAGAAAATGAGACCTCAGTCCTACCACCACAAAAAACTGAATTCTGCCAGAAATCAGGGGGTTAGAGGAGGACCCCAACCTCTGGGGAAAGACTTATAAGACTTGTAGGACTCTGGATTGGAAAAGATGGCAGTGAAGTAGAGGGACGTGGAATGCATCCCTCTCCACAGATGCATTGGGAATGCACCAAAAGACTCAATAAATCCCACAGAGAACTAACTGAACAACAGCAGACGACCTCAGACACCAGAAAGGACAGCAAGGATGCCAACATAACCTGTAGGGAGGCATCTATGATGGCTCAAAGAGGGTGAAGCAGCTGAGCTGTGGCAGATGGGAGGGAGTGAGAAACACATGGAGGGTCTGCACCACAGCTCAGCGTTCCCGGACTGAGATGTCAATTCACAGCTGAACAGAGGGTCTGGGAGTGGGAGCATGGGAACCAGAGAGCTGATTCAGGGTGAGAAAAATTGGTGCCAGTAAGGTGATGGACCAAGAGGACAGGAGGGAAGAGGTCCACGGCTAGGAGTGCCTGCCCCTGAGAGCTGCCTGGCCATGATGGCAGCTGGATGCTGCAGACTCACTGGCAGTAGGGAGAAGCCATGGGCATAGCCTCTCTCTCTCTTTCAGAGCCTGCAGCAGGCAGGGGAGAAACCCCTGTGGGCCATCTAAGGCACTCATGGATAACAGGGACCTGCAGGCCCTCGGGTGGGGCTAGCTTAAAACCCCTTGGAATGCCAGCAGCAGAGAGGGTGTTGAGAACAAAGAAGCCTGGAGAGAGGCCCAACTCTGAAACATTCTGTTTATACCTGAGCCACCAGCACCCCTCTGCAACAGGCACCTCCAAGCCCAACTGAAATGACAGAGCACCACTGCTCACTCACTCCCAGGGAAAGGAGCCACTATTGTACTCCCCACACACCAACACTTACAGACGAACAATAAAGGAAATTCTGCTGGTCACAGAATAATACAAAAAACCCAAGGTAAGTAGAAGGACACTTACAGCTGAGACTCTAAGGAAACAGAAATATTAGTATCAATTCTATTGAACTGGTCCATTCTGGGATCAGTTCCAGTTTTTTTTTCTTTTTTTTTTTTTTATTAATTACAATCTTAGTCCTAAGGGATCTACAAGTTTTATAACATATTTTTATTCTATTTTTTATTCTATTTTTATTTTTAGCCTTTTTATATACTTCTATTTCTAGCTAAGTTTTTCGTAGTATGGACTATATATCTCTCATACCTTCCTTTCATCTCTATCCTTTATACATTTCTATTCCCTTCTTTTCATTTACATATTTCCAGTAACACTACACTCTTCTGTTCCCGTCATCCATCCATTTTTAGTTTATCTTAACATATAAGCAACACTATCGATCTGCTGAGACGCCTTGCTTTACTCTCCAGATGACACACCATCTTGGTTTTTAATATTAGGTTTTTGTCTTTATCCTAGTTTTTAGTACAATTGTCTAATTTCATTCTGAGAATCTCCATTCTGTCTGGTGGTACTCAAGCTCTTTATTATATTTGATCCTAGCTTTCAATATCTCCCTGGATTTGTGTTTCTAAGTGTAAGGTGTTGTTTGTTTGTTTGCTTGATTGTTTTTGCTTTGGTTTCTGTTTTGTTCTGTTTTGGTTTTCAATTTCTGTTGGGTTTCTCTTTGAATATCTGATAGCATACTGGGGTTCTTCTGTCGGGTCTTTCTAGAGCCTTATGTCCTAATGGATTCGGTAATTGTGTGTCTTATACATATATGTGTTTCTTAGACTTAGTATTTGTTTAACCCAACACTAGGACATTAGTCTGGGGCTTCCACAATCTTCTATAAACCCCTTTACCAGTGGGACAAGCAACCCCAGAAGTTTGGACTACCATGAGGAAACAAAGAAACACCATGCAGGTAAAGGAGCAGGTAAAAAAAATCCACAAGACCAAATAAATGAAGAGGAAACAGGAAAAATAACTGAAAAAGAATTCAGAGTAATGATAATAAAAATGATACAAAATCTCAATAACAAAATAGAGAAAGTACAAGAAACAGTTCATAAGAACTCAGAAGAACTAAAGAACAAACAAATAGCAATGGATAACAAAATAACTGAAATTAAAATTATGATACATAGTATAACCAGCAGAATGACTGAGGCAGAAGGATAAATAACTGAGTTGGAAGATAGAATGGGGGAAATAACTGCCACAGAGCAGGAAAAAGATAGACCTAGAGTTCTGTCATACAGAGTGTAGTAAGTCAGAAAGAGAAAGACAAATATTGTGTGCTAACTCATATATACGGAATCTAAAAATGGTACTGGTGAACTCGGTGACAAGACAAAAATAAGAAGGCAGATGCAGAGAATGGACTGGAGAACTCGAGGTTTGGGAGGTGGGGGCTGAAGGGGAAGCTGAGATGAAGTGAGAGAGTAGCATAGACATATATATACTACCAACTGTAAAATAGATAGCCAGTGGGAAGTTGCTGTATGAAAAAGGGAGTTCAACTCGAAGATGGATGATGCCTTAGAGGACTGGGATGGGGAGGGTGGGGGGGAGTCAAGGGAGGGAGAGAATATGGGGACATGTGTATAAAAAGAGATGATTAAACTTGGTGTACCCCCCAAAAAAATAATAAATAAATAAATTTTTAAAAAAAGAAAAAGGAATGGAAGACAGTCTCAGAGACCTCAGTGATAACATTAAGCATATCAACATTCAAATCATAGGCATCCCAGAAGAAGAAGAAAAAATGAAAGGGTTTGAGAAAATATTTGAAGAGGTTATACTGGAAAACTTCCCCAAATGGGAAAGGAAATAATTAACCAAGTCCAAGAAGCACAGAGAGTCCCATACAGAATAAACCCAAGGAGAAATACACCAAGGCACATATTAATCAAACTAATGACAATTAAACACAAAGAAAAAATAATAAAAGCAGCAAGAGAAAAGCAACAAATAACATATAAGGGAAAACCCATAAGGATAACAGCTGACCTTTCTACAGAAAATCTGCAGGCCAGAAGGGAATGGCAGGATATACTGAAAGTCCTGAATGAGAAAAACCTACAGCCAAGAATACTCTACCAGCAAGAATCACATTCAGAGTCAATGGAGAAATCAAAAGCTTTCCAGACAAGCAAAAGTTAAGAGAATTCAGCACCACCAAACCAGAATTACAATAATTGCTAAAGGAACTTCCCTAAGTAGGAAACACAAGAGAAGGAAAACACCTACAAATACAAACCCAAAACAATTCAGAAAATGGTAATTGGAACACACATGTCAATAATCACCTTAAATGTAAATGGATTAAATGCTCCAACCAAAAGACACAGACTGGCTGGATGGATACAAAAACAAGACCCTTCTATATGCTACCTACAAGAAACCCACTTCAGACCAAGGGATACATATAGACTGAAAGTAAAGGGATGGAAAAAGATATTCCATGCAAATGGAAGTCAAAAGAAAGCTGGAGTAGCAATATTCATATCAGGCAAATTAGACTTTAAAGTAAAGGCTATTACAAGAGACAAGGAAGGACACTACATAATGATCAAGGGATCCATCCAGGAAGAACAAATCACAATGGTAAATATCTCTACACCCAACATAGGAGCACCTCAATACATAAGGCAAATGCTAACAGCCATAAAAGGGGACATCGACAGTAACACAATACTAGTGGGAGACTTGAACACCCCACTTACATCAATGGACAGATCATCCAAACAGAAAAGAAATAAAGACACACAAGCTTTAAATGACACATTAGACCATCTCGACTTAATGGATATTTATAGGACATTCCATCCAAAAATGACAGAATACACTTTCTGCTCAAGTGCACATGGAACATTTTCCAGGATAGATCACATCTTGGGTCACAAATCAAACCTCAGCAAATTCAAGAAAATTGAAATCATCTCAAGAAGCTTCTCAGACCACAACGCCATGAGACTAGATATCAATTACAGGAAAAAAAACTGCAAAAAATACAAACACATGGAGGCTAAACTCCTCACTATTAAACAACCAAGAAATCCTTAAGGAAATCAAAGAGGAAATCAAAAAATATCTAGAAACAAATGACAATGAAAACACAACAACCCAAAACCTATGGGACACAGCAAAAGTGGTTCTAAGAGAGAAGTTTATAGCAATACAGTCATACCTCAAGAAACAAGAAAAATAGCGAATAAACAACCTAACCTTACACCTAAAACAATTAGAAAAAGAAGAACAAAGAAACCCCAAAGCGAGGAGAAGGAAAGAAATCATAAAGATCAGAGCAGAAATAAATGAAAAAGAAAGGAAGGAAGCAATAGCAAAAATTAATAAAACTAAAAGCTGGTTCTTTGAGAAGATTAACAAAATTGATCAACCATTAGCCAGACTCATCAAGAAAAAAAGGGAGAAGATGCAAATCAACAGAATTAGAAATGAAAAAGGAGAAGTAACAACGGACACCACAGAAATACAAAACATCATGAGAGACTACTACAAGCAACTATATGCCAATAAATTGGATAACCTGGAAGAAATGGATAAATTCTTAGAAAAATACAATCTTCCAAGACTCAACCAGGAAGAAATAGAAACTAAAAACAGACCAATCACAAGTATGGAAATTGAGGCAATGATTACAAATCTCCCAACACACAAAAGCCCAGGGCCAGATGGATTCACAGGCGAATTCTATCAAACATTGAGAGAAGAGCTAATACCTACCCTTCTCAAACTCTTCCAAACTATAGCAGAAGGAGGAACACTCCCAAACTCATTCTACGAGGCTACCATCACCCTGATACCAAAACCAGGCAAAGATGTCACAAAAAAAGAACATTACAGACCAATATCACTGATGAATATAGATGCAAATATCCTCAACAAAATACTAGCTAACAGAATCCAACAGCACATTAAAAAAATCATATACCATGATCAAGTGGGGTTTATCCTTGGGATGCAAGGATTCTTCAACATACACAAATCATTCAACGTGATACATCATATCAACAAATTGAAGGATGAAAACCATATGATTGTCTTAATAGATGCAGAAAAAGCTTCTGACAAAATTCAACATCCATTTATGATAAAAGCTCTCCAGAAAATGGGCATAGAAGGAAATTACCTCAATGTAATAAAGCCATATATGAGAAACCAAAACCCAACATCATTCTAAATGGGGAAAAACTGAAAGAATTCCCTCTAAGAACAGGAACAAGGTAAGGGTGTCCACTCTCACCACTATTATTCAATATAGTTCTGGAAGTTTTAGCCACAGCAATCAGAGGAGAAAAAGAAATAAAAGGAATCCAAATTGGACAAGAAGAAGTAAAATTGTCACTCTTTGCAGATGACATGATATTATACATAGAAAACCCTAAAGACTCTACCAGAAAACTGCTAGCACTAATTGATGAATTTAGTAAAGTAGCAGGATACAAAATTAATGAACAGAAATCTCTTGCATTCCTATACACTAACAATGGAAGAGCAGAAAGAGAAAGTAAGAAAACTCTCCCATTCACCATTGCAACAAAAAGAATAAAATACCTAGGAATAAACCTGCCTAAGGAGGCAAAAGATCTGTATGCAGAAAACTTTAAGACACTGATGAAAGAAATCAAAGACAACACAAACAGATGGAGGGACATACCATGTTCCTGGATTGGAAGAATCAACATCATGAAAATGACTGTACTACCCAAAGCAATTCACAGATTCAGTGCAATCCTGATCAAATCACCAATGGCATTTTTCACAGAACTAGAGCAAGAAATTTTATGATTTCTATGGAAACACAAAAGACCCCGAATAGCAAAAGCAATCTTGAGAAGGAAAAATGGAGTTGGTGGAATCAGGCCTCCTGACTTCAAACTATACTATAAGGCCATAGTGATCAAGACAGTATGGTACTGGTACAAAAATAGAAAGGAAGATCAATGGAATAGAATAGAGAATTCAGAAGTAAGCCCAAACACATATGGGCACCTTATCTTTGACAAAGGAGGCACGAGTATACAATGGAAAAAAGACAGCCTCTTCAATCAGTGGTGCTGAGAAAAATGGACAGCTACATGTAAAAGAATGAAATTAGAACACTTCCTAACACCATACACAAAAATAAACTCCAAATGGATTAAAGACCTACATGTAAGGCCAGACACTATAAAACTCTTAGAGGAAAACATAGGCAGAACACTCTATGACATCCATCAAAGCAAGATCCTTTTGGACCCACCTCCTAGAATCATGGAAATAAAATCAAGAATCAACAAATGGGACCTCATGAAACATAAAAGCTTTTTCACAGCAAAAGAAACCATAAACAACACAAGAAGGCAACCCTCAGAATGGGAAAAATAGTTGCCTATGAAACAACGGACAAAGGATTAACCTCCAAAATATACAAGCAGCTCATGTAGCTTCATACCAAAAAAGCAAATAACCCAATCCACAAATGGGCAGAAGACCTAAATAGACATTTCTCCAAAGAAGACATACAGATGGCCAACAAACACATGAAAAGATGCTCAACATCACTAATCATCAGAGAAATGCAAGTCAAAGCCACAATGTGGTATCACCTCACACCAATCAGAATGGCCATCATCACAAAATCTGGAAACAACAAATGTTGGAGAGGGTGTGGAGAAAAGGGAACTCTCCTGCACTGTTGGTGGGACTGTAAGTTGGCACAGCCACTATGGAAAACGGTTTGGAGGTTCCTTAAAAAACTACAAATATAACTAGCATATGATCCAGTAATCCCACTCCTGGGCATATACCCAAAGAAAACCATAGTCCCAAAAGAAACGTGTACCATAATGTTTATTGCAGCACTATTTACAATAGCCAGGACATGGAAGCAACCTAAATGCCCATCAACAAATGAATGGATAAAGAAGATGTGGCATATATATACAATGGAATATTACTCAGCTATAAAAAGGAGTGAGATGGAACTATTCTTAATGAGGTGGATAGACCTAGAGTCTGTCATACAGAGTGAAGTAAGTCAGAAAGAGAAAGACAAATATTGTGTGCTAACTCATATATATGGAATCTAAAAATGGTACTGGTGAACTCAGTGACAAGACAAGAATAAGGACACAGATGCAAAGAATGGACAGGAGATCTTGAGGTTTGGCATGTGGGGGCTGAGGGGGAAGCTGAGATGAAGCGAGAGAGCAGCATAGACATATATATACTACCAACTGTAAAATAGATAGCCAGTGGGAAGTTGCAGTATAACAAAGGGAGTTCAACTCGATGATGGATGATGCCTTGGAGGACTGGGACGGGGAGAGTGGGGGGGAGTCGAGGGAGCGAGGGAATACGAGGATATGTGTATACATATGGATGATTGACCTTGGTGTACCTCAAAAACTGGTACAAGAGTGTAAAGCAATTATTTTCCAATAAAAATTAAAAAAAATTTAAAAATAAAAAAATAAAAAAAACACCTACATGTTGACCTTGTTGACCTGACCAAAAAGATGAAAAAAAAAAAAAAAAGACTTCTAAGACTCTGAACAGACAGCCCATCTACACCATGCCTATTTGTTGAATGGAAGAACCTGCAAGATAATAATTTATATTTTTTTAAGTTTCTAAATGTGTGGCAATTTGTTACACTGCAATAGACATTGAATGTGGCCCCTCTGAGGGCTCTCACCTGCACATCGTCGTGGGCCATGAGGACGGCAAAGATGCTGAGATGGGTGCACTGGCAGGTGGTGTTGTTGTTGCTGGTGCCCACCATTCTGCAGCCTCTGGTGGCCCAGTGACCACTTCCATTCTGGCCATGCTCCCAGAAGACACAGTATACCTTCTTCCTTGGCTCAGGGATCACTGACTGTAGGAACAGGAAGTAGGTGTGAAATGCTGTTTCTGTAGCTCAGAAATGCTGACCCAAAGCTGGTTCGTGAAGGGATTTCCTGGGGATATGATGCACACATGGGGGTCCCCCTGAAGCCCAAGGTTGTGCCCAGGACTCAGGTCTCCTCCACACCCACAGCTCTATCCCACAAGGACTCACATGCTGGAAGACAAAGGTGACTGGGAACCTCAGGTTCTGGGTGTCCTTGTTGCTGATGAAGGCGGATACAACATCTGACAGCAGGACAGGTGAGATTTTCTGCACCAAGCCCTGGGGTGTCTCATGCAGATCTGCCTGTTGCTCAGTATCCAGGACCAGGGGGCCCTCAGCCAGAAACTTGCTCATCCCTGGAGTGGACAGAAGGCCCACCACAGTAGGGCCTGCAGGACAAGGCTGAGGTTGACATCTTCCGGTGCACAAAAGGTGCCCTTCTTCAGATAGACTCTTTCCTTTTGACCCACCATAGCCCACACTTCCCTTTAAACTTCAATTTTCTATTTGGCATATAATTGGGCATCTTGACACACTGTGATGACATTCCCCCTATCTCAGCCATTACCTGAGTCACCAGAATCATGCACTGTATCCCAGGTCAGCAACATCTTTGTCTGATTTTGACTCAAGGTGATATTCCTGTATCCTTGCTTCTGCACCTCCAGTGACAGTTCTGTGAGTTGTGGGAGGTAGATAAGTCATTGTGATTGTAGTGGTTGCTATAACGCCATTTTTATACTATATCTGTTAAATTATTATGGATGAAAAGCATTTACTGCCAAATTAGCAAACAAAAGATGCTGCCCACACCCCCAACCTTGAGCCTGAAGGATCTCAGGATGGAGATAAATAAGCAGTCCGCTGCCAAGCCCTCACACTGCAGACACCCCCAGCAGTGCACCCTGAGGGACTCAGGATGGGAAAGAATACAATAGGTTTTCTTTAATTAATAGTAATCTTTTGCTGTTCCAACTATCTGATTTTTGTTGCAAAACTTCTACATATCCTGGCTCCCCCTTTACCTCTTTGGAGCAGTCCCTCAGTGCTCTGAATAAAACATAATTCTCAACTTTTAGGTTGTGCATTGTTTTTCAGTCAACATTATATTATGACCATTATTGCACTATCTAGCTCAATCATTTCATTCAGATAATTTTAAATCATGATATAATAACAGTTAAAACTGTTTCAATCACAACTTTACAAGCTTATTTAGCAAGAGTGAACATAGAAGACTATTACAAGTAGCTAAAAAGATAAGGTGTGTCATAATGCTTAATGTTTCTGTAACTGTTGGTAAGGTTTACATGCTATAACCTCATATTATGTTATACTATATATATTGTATACCAGATATGAAGTGAAACATTATTCTTATGTATACCAAATGATGCCATTATTTTATATAAATTATAATGTTACACATGACATTTGGTATACATAATAATGCTACATACATATATATATATGAAACCGAGCAGAACCCTGCATCCCACCCCCCAAGTACAGAGGCCCTTCCATGTCCCCTGCCTCTCGTTGTAGAAAAGCTGAAGTCTCCCAGGCCTTGCTAAGTCACAAAAAAGTAAGCTCAAGCAGTTAATGATTAGGACATTCAAGTCACAGAATCTTTCCATGTCTGATGCACATTCCTGAGTTGTTTTACTGATACTGTAACTGCCACCAGAGGGAAAAGCTAATTGCATAATGACCAGACTGTAGCCATGACATAAGCTGCTCCATCTATGGTTAATACAATTCCAAGAACTGGCCTTAAGAAAAATAGGATTAACATTATTGCACATAATAAGCTACAAGGGTGAGTCAAAAATTATCTGCATTGGGTTATATTAAAACTTCTGTAAATTCTACAGCCAAAGTGTGGATGATTTTTGACTCACCATTGTATATTTTTGTGGGTATCAAAATAATTGTAGCTTTCTCTGCCTATGTATGTAAGCAGGCAACTAAAATTGTTGGCAAACAGATGCTACAGACCCATGCTGACATCTTCCACTCTGAGAATATGGAACCCTATGTCAGCATGGAGAAGTTACAGAAGGCAGACCCTCACCCCTAATCCCATGGAAATGGAATGATATCTAACAGTGGGAATTTGTAAGCAGCTGTTTTGCCCTTTTCTGTTTGCCTATTTCTGTTCCCCTTAAACCTAATAGAAATGAGATCACTAAGTAACATTGTTTTTTTTTTTTTGCTGCATTGGGTCTTTGTTGATGTGTGTGGGCTCTCTCTAGTTGTGGTGAGTCGGGGAGGGGTACTCTTCATTGCATTGCATGGGTTTCTTAGTGCAGTGGCTTCTCTTGTTGCAGAGCACGGGCTCTAGATGCGCGGGCTTCAGTCGTTGCAGCATGCAGGCTCAGCAGTTGTAGTACTCGGGCCTTTCCCACACCAGGAAACAAACCCAGGTCCCCTGCATTGGCAAGTGGATTCTTTATCACTGCAGAATCAGGGAAATCCCCACTAGGTAACATTTAACCTCAATTCTGAATTACGATCTATTAAATACACACAATACCTTGCGTAACCTGTTGATTCTGTCCCTAGATTAAAAGAAGTAGGAATGAAGAATTAAGTAGTAAAAGAATAACTAGCTCTCTACCCTCAGGGACCCCCATAGCAATTCTGCAGGCAGACCATGTGGAAAAGACAACATTTGAAGAAAGATCATGAGGAGTCACCAGCCTGCATGCAATAGAAAATGATGCAGAGCTTGACTTCCTGCCTTAATGAATCACTGAGATTCTTTCCCTTGTTTTCCTTTAAAAACTATCATGTCTTGGACTTCCCTGGTGGTGCAGTGGTTAAGAATCCACCTGCCAATGCAGGGGACATGGGTTCGATCCCTGATCCAGGAAGATCCCACATACTAAGAAGCAACTAAGCCTGTGTGGCACAACTACTGAGCTGGCATGCCACAACTACTGAAGCCCACATGCTCTAGGGCCCATGAGCTGTAACTCCCCAGCCCATGTGCTGCAACTACTGAAGTCCAAGTGTCTAGATTCCAGGCTCTGCAACAAGAGAAGACACCACAACAAGAAGCCCAAGCATGGCAGCAAAGAGTAGCCCCCACTTGCTGCAGCTAGAGAGAGCCCATGCACAGCAACAAAGACCCAAAGAAGCCAAAATATTAATTAATTAAATTTTTTGAATTGTCATGGCTGAGCAGAATATTGAGAGTTGGCTTGGGGGACACAAGTTGCCTTCTCCCAAGATTGCAAGCCTTCGCATGAAAGCAACTTTTCCTTCCTACCAGCACTGGCCTATTGAGTGTTTGTTTTTGAGTGACTAACAGCTGAACCTGAGTTTATTAACATGTATACCATCCGAATTTACACAGTATTATTAGAAACTATGAGCAAATTAGATAACTGTAGTATAAACCCTGACTGTTTTTTTATTTTTTTATAATGCTAGTGCTTAACTTAAGCTTTAATTGCTCAGGCATCCATTTCAAAGAGGCACTCATTTCAAATACAATAAACACATTGCCAGACAGGGGACTAGATAAAGAGTCAGGCTACCTCCTCTTACTGAGGCTCTTTTGTTTTAGAGATCTTCATTGATTTCAATAACTGAATGTGTAGGCTACTTGTTTTTATCTCTTCTTACACTTTAAATTCTGGCTCTTATGTTTTAAATTCACCAAGAAAGAGTGAGCACAGGGCTTCCCTGGTGGCACAGTGATTGTGAGTCCACATGCCAATGCAGGAGACATAGGTTCCATCCCTGGTTCGGAGGATCCCACACGCCATGGAGTAAATAAGCCTGTGTGCCACAATTACTGAGTCTGCGCTCTAGAGCCCACAAGCCGCAACTATTGAGCCCATGTGCCACAACTACTGAAGCCCACATGCCTAGAGCCTGTGCTCTGCAACAAGAGAAGCAACCACAATGCGAAGCCCAAGCACACCAACAAAGAGTAGCCCCACTCCTTGCAACTAAAGAAAGCCCACATGGAGCAACAAGGACTCAACATAGCCAATAAATAAATAAATATTAAAAAAAAAAAGTGTGAGCCCAAATCCTAGGCCCCCAAGAACTACCTCAATAAAAGCTAACCCCAGGGCCTCTCTCTCTCTTACACTCTGTATCTTCCCCTGTGATTTGACTGTGTGGGCTCAAGTGCGCCGTGTAATTTTCAAGTCTTATACGTAATAAACTTTTATCTTTTCAAAGTTTCCTGATAGTTATCACTGAAGGGCATCTGGCAATCATAATAAGAACTATAACCAGGCAGGACCCTATGGGGCTTTCCTAGGACAGACCCTTCCCCATGTCCTCTGCTTTAATTCCTCTCTGAAGAACCTGGATAACAATATCTAACGCACATTTCCTGAGTCATTTTACAGATGCTAAAAAACCCCACCAAATGGAAGAAGTTAACTACTTGATGACCATGAGCACATAGACCCCAGGGCTGCTGCAGCCTGAGGATTGATATGACAATTGCCCTGTTACTTCACCATCAACCAATCAGAGAATTGTGTGTGAGTTGATCACATACCCTGAGACTCTGTTCCCTCACCTTGGCTTTTAAAATGGTCCCTAAAGCTCACTGGGGAGTTCAGGTGTTTTGAGTATTAGCTGCCCTGGACTCCTTGTCTGGCACCTCACAATAAATGCTGCATTTTCCTTCACTACAACCTGATGTCACTAGATTGGCTTTCCTGCAAAAGGGTGAGCAGATTCAAGTTTGGTTTGTAACAGAACCACAAGGGCCAGTCCAACCACAACACTGGTTACTGACAGGCTGAGACCAACACAAAACAATAACCTAGATGAAATAGACAAATTCCTACAGACACACAAACTACAAAAGGTACCTGAAGAAAAGATAGAAAGTCCAAACAGACCTCTCACTAGCAAGAATACTGAATGAGAACTCAAAACTTCCCAAGATGAAAAGTCAGATCAGAATTCTACCAACAATTTAAGGAAGAATTGACATGAATTCCTTGTAAATTCTTCCAAAAAATAGAAGAGGAAGAAACACCACCAAAATAATTCTACAAGACCACCATTACCCAGAAAACAAAACCAGAGAAAGACATCACAACAAAACCAAACTCTACATCAATATCTCTTATGAACATAGATGCAAAAATCTTCAACAAAATATTAAGAACAAATTTATCCAAGGAAGCTTAAGACTTCTACACAGAAAACTACAAAAGATTGCTAAAAGAAATGTAAAATCCTAAATAAATGGAAAGACATTCTGTGTTTATGGATGGCAAATAATATTTTTAACATGACAGTATTCCTCAAAGTGATCTGCAGATTCAATATAATACTAAAAATATCACAACTGCATTTTATTATGTATTGCATAAATGGAAAAGTTCATCCTAAAATTCATATTGTATTATAAAAAGCCCAAATACTCAAACTTGAAAATGAAAAACAAGTTGGAGTATTCACCTTCCTGATTTTAAAACTTACCATTAACCTACAGTATTCAAAACAGTATGGTACTGGCATATAGATGGACACAGACCAACAAAATAGAATTGAGAGTCCAGAAGTAAGCACATACATCTATGGTCAGTTGATTTTCAACAATGGGTGCCAAGACCTTTCAATGGGGCAAAGAATAATCTCAGCAATAAACTATGCTTGGACATCTAGCTACCTACACAGGAAAAAAAAAGGCTGTTGGACCCCTACCTCACACAATGCCCAACAATTAGCTCAAAATGGCTCAAAGACCTACATTTAAAGCTAAAACAAGAACACAAGAAAACATAAGGATAAATCTTCATGGCTTTGATTTGGAAATGGATTCTTAGATATGACAAGCAATGCACAAGGAACAAAAGAAACAATAGATAAAATGGACTTTATCAAAACAACGCATCTGTCTGCTAAAGTGAAAAGACTATGAAGAAAGTGAAAAGACAAGCTACAGAATTGGAGAACACACTTGCAAGTCACATCTTTCACAGGGTCTACTCTTAGAATATATAAAGCACTCTTACAGCTCAAGAACCAAATGCCAAACAACAGAATTTAAAAACAGGCAAAAGATGGTGAGTTCCCTGGCAGTCCAGTGGTTAGGAATTGGCCTTTCATTGCTGGGGCCCAGGTTGAATCCCTGGTGGGGGAACTAAGACCCCACAAGCTGCATAGCACAGCCAAAAACAGAAAAAATAGGCAAAGGACTGGAAGAGACATTTCTTCAAAACAGATACACAAATACTCAACCATGCCATGAAAAGATATTAAGCATATTTAGGCACTAGGGAAATGCAGATCAAACCGTAATGAGATATCACCTGACACATACTAGAATGGCTATAATGAAAACAAACCAAAATGGAAGTAACAAGCGTTGCTGAGGATGAGGAGATTGGAACCCTTCTACATGGCTGCTGAGAATGGAAAATGGAAAAATAGCCACTTCAGTAAAATAGTTTGGCAGTTTCTCAAAAAGTTGAACATAGAACTACCACATCACTCAGCATTTCCACTCCTAGTTATGTGCCCCAAAGACCTGAGAACATTTATTCAAACCAATACTTGTACACCAACACTTGTGCACAGTAGCACTATTCACAACAGTCAAAGGTGGCAATAACCCAAATATCCATCGATGGATGAATGAAAAAATAAAACGTGGCATATCTATACACAATGCATTATTATTCAGCCATAAAAAGGAATGAGATGTTGATACATGATGCAACATGAAATAACCTCAAAAACATTATGTTAGCTGAAAGAAGCTAGACTATCAGGTCACATACTGTATGATTCTATTTACACAAAATCTCCAGGACGGCAAATCCATAGAGGCAGAAAACCAATAATTGGTTGCCAGGGCTGAAGGAAAGAAGAAATGAGTGACTGCTTAGGGGTGCAGAGAATACTTTTGGGATTATGAAAATATTTTAGAAATAAAGGTGAAGGTTGTACAACTCTGTGAATGTACTACTACATGCCACCCAATTGTACACTCTGGTTAAAATGGTGAATTTATATTAGGTGAACTTCACCTCGATAAAAAAAATCATACTTAAACATCAAGGAATAATAGATTTATATTCTTCCAAATTTAATACCTTGCTTTCTTTTGAAGCCATTTATATTTTATCTTAAATTCCTCCTTATAATTATTTCATCAGCTAATAATTTATTTTACAATGAAAAATTACATGCTTTACAGTTTTTCATTTCTTGTCAATCTTTTTTCACTTTTACCGAAGTATAATTGACATACAATATTATAATAGTTTCAGATGTACAATACAATGATTTGATATTATTATACATTACACAATGATCACCACAATAAGTCTAGTTATCTGTTTCCATATAATATTATTGAATATATTCCCTATGCTGTATATTACATCCCTTGATTTCTTTATTTTATAACTGGAACTTTGCAACTCTTAATCCCTCTCATAACCTTTTCTTTTAATTTGTTTATGACATTAACGCTGAAATACAAGCATGGTCCCTTGGCTCTAGTGGGATTGCAAGAGGAATGAGGCAGGGAATAGGCAGAGCAGGAGCCTGGGGGCAGACTCAGGTACTTACTTACCTGTGCCTGCAGATGAACTGAAAGTCAGTGGTCCATTGGGCAGGGCCTTGCTCAGCCCTCTCAGGACATTTTCCAGGCCAAAGAGCAGGCTAGAGGCCACAAAGTGCTGCTCGGAGTGGGGCAGGGTTTCCAGGTCCCCAGGGGTCTCCAGCAGATCACCCAGCTCCTGTACGAGGTCCTGGGGGGATGGGGACACAGAAGCAGTAGCCCACGCACCTCACAGGCTGCACGAAGGCATTACACACTCAGTCGCAGAGAACAGAGTCAAGAGACTGTTTGGGTGATAAAGGTGGGAGTGGATGGGATTCCCTGGATGGTCTTTGCCCCTGGAATCCAGGCACTCAGAGGTCAACCCTGTTCATGAATGCCAAGAGTTATGTAAACCCAATATCCAGAAACAGGAAGAAGAAAGGTCATTAGTAGGTGAGCGTGAGTGTCTAACAGTGAGTCCAGATTCCTGCAGTGTCCGCTCTTCCCACCCACCCTGGCAGAGGCAGGGCACGACAGCAGTGCGCTCTTGGTGTTGGGGAGTCTCCTCCCAGACCGCATCTCTCCCAGGTCCCTGTGGAACGCCTCCACCTTGCCTCCCCTGGGTCCTGCCCTTACCTGGATAGTGCCCTGGACAAGGGCTGAACTGAAGTTTCTGCCCAGATCGTGGATTTTGTTAAAGAAGTGAGAGAGCCTCTGGGGAGAAGATAAAGTGGTCAGAGACCCTCATGAGAGAGTGGGGGGTCTTGGGGGAAAGGGGCGGGCTGTGCGGAGGGATTTCCTGCTTCCTGGTGCCTGCTGAGGCCACTCACCTGGCTCTTGATTCCAGGGGGTGCGGTCCAGGTG